>NW_006408628.1:5184429-5186185 GCF_000296735.1 Chrysochloris asiatica
TAAAAGATGAATATACACATGGACCTCACCAGATGGAATACACAGAAATCAAATTGACTACATTTATGGAAAGAGATGGTGGAAAAGCTCCATATCATCAGCCAAAAGCAGGCCAGGAGCAGATTGTGGAACAGACCACCAATTGCTCATATACAAGTTCAGCCTGAAGCTGAAGAAAATTAAAACAAGTCCATGAGAGCAAAAATATGACCTTGAACATATCCCACCTGAATTCAGAAACATCTGAAGAACAGATTTGATGCATTCAACACTAAAGACCGAAGACCAGAAGAGTTATGGGATGGCATGACGAACATTAAACAGAAAGAAAGCAAAAGGTCATTAAGAAGACAAGACAGAGGAAACAGACCAAAATGGATGTCAGAAGAGACTTTGAAACTTGCTCTCCAGTGTAGAGATGCTAAAGCAAATGGAAGAAATGAGGAGGTAAAAGAGCTGAACAAAATATTTCAAAGGTCAGCTCAAGAAGACAAAGTCAATCATTATAACAAATGGGCAAAGACCTGGAGTTAGAAAATCAAAAGGGAAGAACATGCTTGGCATTCCTCAAGCTGAGGGAACTTAAGGAAAATGCAGGTTTTAACTTGACATATTGAAGGATTCTATGGATAAAATATTGAATGAGATACAGGAAGCATCAAAAGAAGATGGAAAGAGGCTGACGCCCTTCAGCGCGGGGAGAAGATGGCATCCGCCACTCATTTCATCCAGCGGCTGCGGAACTTGGCATCCGGGCAAGATCTGCAGGCGAAGCTGCAGCTGCGATACCAGGAGACTACCAAGCGAACCCAGCCTCCTCCCAAGCTCCCCGTGGGCCCCAGCCACAAGCTCTCCAACAATTACGATTGCATTCGTGACGGCCACCGGGAAGCTGGTCCCCTCGGTCATCATGTCCTCCCAGAAGGCGCTGGTGTCAGGCAAGGCAGCAGAGAGGTGAGGCCCTCTGTCACCTCGTCCCCAAGTCCTTCCCCTCCCCTGCAACTGGAAAAAAGTGCTTTCCAGCCCATGTCCCCCGCCTACAGGCCTCCTGCAGAGTCCAGCTCATCGTGACCCTGCCGTATGATGAGGTAGAACTGCCCCACAGGGCAGTAAATCTCTGTGGACTCAGGCCGCCACATCTCTCTCCACAGAGTGGCTGCTGGATGCCAACCACCCACCTTGTTACTTAGCTCGGCACCACCAGGGCTCCTGGCCCACCCAGGCCAGGGTGTCATGGGAGAACATAGGAGAGGCTCCAGTGTTGTTGTGTTTGTAACTTTGTGTTCTTTAGGGAGCCTTGGACTGATGTTCTAAGATAAATACTGAGGGCTGACTGCAAGGTTGGCGGTTCAGACCCCCAGCCACTCCTTGGAAACCCTCTACAGGGTCGCTACGCTACGTCGGGTCCACTCATGGCACACAGCAGTGAGCGTGTTCTGCTGCCGACTGAAAGGTTGGAAGTTTCAGTCTACTCAGAGGTGTCTCAAAGGAAAGCCCTGTGAGCTACTTCTGAAAAGTCCGTCATTGAAAACCCTGGGGCGCCGGAGCAGTGTCCGGTCACACACGTGGCCTCATCATGAGTTCACACTGACTCGAAGGCAACTGGTTGTGGTATTTGGTTATTCTTAAAGAGGCTGTTAAGAATTGTATACCAGGCCTACAATTGTGGGTTCAGTTCCAGACCACAGCACTAAACTGGATATGGAAATAAAGCAAGTCATGAATATTTTGGTTTCTAAGTACATATGCGAGTGAT
>NW_006408628.1:5187850-5203544 GCF_000296735.1 Chrysochloris asiatica
GGGGGGGCTACACAGGCAAGAAGTGACTGGCTTACAAGCTTTCAAGAGGGAACCTAGATTCAGAGGGCATGAAGGAAGGTAGAATCTCCACTGAGTAGTATCTAATCTGTCTAGGCGGGGCTGATGAAATGAAATTCAGATGGGTCTCTTGTGATACAATAGTGAATAATTGTTATCAGGACTGCTTGTGAGGGTTGGAAATGTAAAGGTAGATGTTTTGTGGCAAGGAAGGGAGTGATTAACTATTCAGCCTAGGAGCGGAGGTCCCTGGGACCATGAAGGGAGAAGAGTGGAGAGCGGGACCCTACCCAGAGGAGTAGTGATGCCTGAGATGGAGGCAGAGATGATGATGTGGAGAGATGGAGCTGTTGGGGACTTTAGACAAAGAGAGGGAGAGGGGCTGTGTGCTGATGACCGGGGGGCAGGCTTGTACTGTATACCCTTTGGTTGGTAGATGATGCATGGAGGGGATTGTAACCATAGCAATGAAACGATATATGATAGGATGAATGTAAAACTAATGTTCTCCCATGTAAACTATCACATAATTCACAATAAAACATTTAAAAAAAGAAGATGGAAGGAATACAAAGAGTCAAAGTACTAAAAGACATGGTCATGTTTAATCATTACAGGAGGTAGTATATAATCAAGAGCCAATGATACTGAAGGATTCCAAGTACAGTGAAGGCATTATCAAAGAAAAGGCTCTAGGAATTGATGGAATACAAACTGAAATCTTTCAACAAACTGATGAAGTACTGGAGGCACTCACTCATCTATACCAAGAAAGTTAGGAGACAGCTACAGTGGAAGAGATCCATATTTGTGCCCATTCCAAAGAGAGGTCACCCAAAGGAATGCAGAAATCATCAGACAATATTATTAATATCTCATGCAAGTAAAATTTTGCTAAAGATAATCCAAAAATGACTGCAAATGTACACTGATGGAGAATTGTCACAGGTTCAAGCAGGACTCACATGAGGATGTGCAATGAGAGATATCATTGCTGGCATCAGATGGATCCTGGCTGAAAGAAGAGAGTACCAGAAAGATGTTTACCTGGGCTGCACTGACTATGCGAAGGATTTCAATTGTGTGGATTATGACAAGCTGCGGACAACATTGCAGAGAATGACTTTTTCGGGAAAATTAATTGTGCTCATGAGAAACCTGTACATAGACAAAGAGGCAATTGTTTGAACACAAGGAAACACCGAATAATTTAAAATTTGGAAGGGTGTGTGCCAAGGTTGTATTCTTTCACCATACTAATTCAATCTATATGCTGAGCACATAATCTAAGAAACTGGATTATATGAAGAATGATGTGTCATCAGGGCTGGAGAAAGACTCATTAACAGCCTGTGATATGCAGATGATACAACTATTTGTTGAAATCAAAGAGGACTTAAAATATTTACTGATAAAGATAAAAGATCACTGCCTTCGGTATGGGTTGCATCTCAATGTAAAGAAAACAAAAATTCTCACCACTGGACCAATAAACAACTTCCATATAAATGGAGAAAAGGTTGAAGTTGTTTTGATCGGATCAACCATCAACACTCATGGAAGCAGCAGTCAAGAAATCAAATGATGTAATGCATTAGGTAAATCTGCTGTACAAGACCTCTTTGAAGTGTCCAAGAGCAATGATATCACCTTGAGGACTAAGGTGAGCCTGGCTCAAGCCATGTCATTTTCAATAACCTCATATGCATGTGAAAGTTGGACAGTGAATAAGGAAAACTACAGACGTATTGATACATTTGAGCTATAGTGGTGGTGGAGAATATTGAAAGCACCATAGACTGCCAAAAGAACAAACCAATCTGTGTTGGAAGAAGTACAGCCAGGTTGCTCCCTGGAAGCCAGGATGGCCAGATGTCATCTCTCATACGTTGGCAATATTGTCAGGAGGGACTAGTCCCTGGAGAAGGATATCATGTTTGGTAAAGTGGAAGGTTGGTGAAAAAGAGGAAGACCCTCAACTAGATGGATTGGCACAGTGGCAGCAGCAATGGGCTCAAGTGTAGCAATGATTGTAAAGTTGGCCCAGGACCAGGCAGTGTTTCGTTCTGTTGTGCCTAGGGTCATTATAAGTCAGTTCTGACTTGATGGCACTTAGCAACAAAAGAACTTACTAGCCCACAATTTGCAGTTATTTAAATGTTTTAAAAGGAGTTCTGGTAGTGTAGTGGTTACGAATCGGGCTGTGAACCACAAGGTCAGCAGTTCGAAACTACCAGCTGTTCCGCGGGAGAAAGATGAGGTATTCTGCTCCTGTAAAGATTTACAGCCTCAGAAACCCTGTACAGGGTCGCTATGAGTCGGAATCGACTCCACAGCACACAGCCACCACCACCAATGTAGATAATATTGTTTCTAAACCTACCTTCTCAAACATTGATCAAATTTCCTTCCTTCCTTTCTGTGTCAGTCTTAAAAAAAAATTGGAGGAAGAAGCTGGGAGAGCCTAGAAGACTCATCATCTTCTTTCAGCAGGACACTTGGATTCTACAGGCCTGTGAGAGGTCAATGTATCCAGAATCAGGATCAAGAAGAATATTTGTAGATGTATCACTCTGAAGACTCCAAGTACCTAAAGCCTTAAATATCAGTTATTTCCCCTACAGGGTGGAGCTGATGTATATTGGGTGGATAAGAATGGGCACGCAAGTAGAAAAGTTTCATTGGGATTGTGAAGGAGAATAAGGAAGGATGCTAAATAAAGTTGTTGTTGTTGTGTGTTGTGGAGTCTGTTCCGACTCACAGCGACACTGTACAGGGTTTCCGAGGCTGTAAATCTTTACAGGAGCAGAAAGCCTCATTTTTCCCTTGCAGAACAGCTGGTAGTTTCGAACTGCTGACCCTGAGGTTCACAGCCCAATTCGTAACCACTGCACTACCAGACCCCTAATGTCCACCCTAGGTAATCTCTATGAGGATGGATACTTGATTTGATAAGAAAACTAAAGAGCTCTCTTGTACCATTCTCTGGATTCCACATATCTGAGGAACCAGTTCCTCAGTAACACTTATTTTAAACACATCTTCCCAGACTTTATGAGTACAAATCGGGCCACTATATTGATTATCTATTCGTTTAGCTGTGCTATGGGCTGTTGGGCAGCAAAGGAGGTGTACAAATAGGGCCATTACATAGGAGGAAAAAGCTGGGAGAATCTAGAAGATTCTAGTATCTTAGCCCTGCAGGACACCAGCAATGATTTCCTGATTCTACAGACTGTGAGAGTCCCATGTATATTGGTCTCGGGATCAAGAAAAATAACACCTCATTAAGACATCTTGCCAGCCAAGGTTTTCAAGGAGGGATGAATAGGAGAGGGTGTGACTCTGCTGCCCAGAGGATGATAAAGCCAGCTTCCCCTCTTATCTGTGGGAGGCACGTTGATTGGCAAGATGACCTTCAAAGATCTCCATGGCCCTGGAATCCATTCTTGCTACACAGATGACCCAGTCTGAATGCTCTGTGTATTGTGTCAGGTTGTGTCTGGGCAGCTCTTTGTTTTCTGGCTGGTGCACTTTCTGGTCAATCTTTTGTTCTACTACCTGTATCCAAGGCATTTACCATCTCCCCTTCTCAGTCTGACCATGCCCTGTCTTCTCACTTCCTCTCTTCATGGCAACAAAGCCAAGCCTTGGCTCTCAGAGAGGAAGGGTATATCAACACGGCAGAATAAAATAAAGAATTGTTGCAAGGTAATTTGATTTTAAAAACAAAGAACTCTATTACTAAGTTGGGGGAAAAAAAAAAAAAGATTTAAAGCTTTAATGAGCTGTAGTTATCTGCATTAAATCCAATTTACCACATAATTATTTCTAGCTCTACTCTCAAACCAGAAGCTTACTTTTATAAACACACACATACACTCAGAAGTGTGTAGCCTACCTCTATCCTTCTTCATGAAAAAATTTCCAACCTTCCTGCCTATCAACTCAAAATAATAATAATAATTATTATTATAATGCAAAAACAACAAGGAAAACACAGAGATCAAACCAAAACCTCCAATGTTTTTCTCTTCCTTTCTTTTTTC
Organism: Chrysochloris asiatica; assembly: GCF_000296735.1. Classification (NCBI taxonomy): domain Eukaryota; kingdom Metazoa; phylum Chordata; class Mammalia; order Afrosoricida; family Chrysochloridae; genus Chrysochloris; species Chrysochloris asiatica. Next base: position 5,191,918 of record NW_006408628.1, read on the forward strand.
ATTTCACAATAATTATTTTATTTCTGCAGTGTGTTTCTCACTATAATTTAACTGGCATAAGACAAATGTACCTATTTGCTCTAACTGCTTCTAAATTTACTCAACTGGTACTAGAAAGAAAGACTTAACCTTACAATAATTGAATTTAAATAACATCCAATTCTATGAAGTCAAACATGATCTGCATAATAAACAAACCAAATTATGTGATGGTTGGTGGAAAGAAAGGTCGTATTTTATGTGTATCTATATTTCTAACAACCTAAGTATGCAATATACCTCACATTGGTCTTTCTAGATAACTCATCATCACCATCACATCATTTATCAAAGAGCTAAAATTAAAACCTGAGCTGCCCTCAGTCCTCAGACTAGCTCAAAATGAAAACATCATTTAGACAAACTTGAAGGACAAAAGTGGGCTATTTGCATACAGCAGGCTGGGCATGTTTTCAAAGGTTCAGGCAGCCAGGCTGAAATTCCAAAGATGCCAGATAACCATGTTCTCTTTGTTTCTTCACAGAAATCAGGCCAAGTAGAGGCAGAAGTCACCAGGCAAGTAAAGGGGCAAATCCTCACTGGCCCTATGACCAGCCCATGGCCACCTTCATTCCTGCAAAATCCCTGAGATTGTTATTTGAAGAGATCATAGTAAAACACTCTAACAACCACTTTAATTAATATCTCATTCAGTATGTTAAGAGATATAGCACATGTTGCAAGTGCAAACAAGCTGTGATGAGGTGTTACTTCCCAAATGTTCTGAAACACAACCTTAAACACGTAGAACCAACTCTATGTTGAGGCAGGCTCTTAGAAAACAAAAAACAGGGTATTTCTTGGATGCCCATCCCAGACCTGCTGCTTTCTGGCTGGGTGATATTGGTATTAAGCTCTCTAGCCCTCAGTTCCTTGGGTCTCAAAATTTAACTCACATATGACACATGTGAGAAAGCAGTTAAATTTGCAAGGCTCCAATCAGAGAAAACAGTTCGCCCTTGACTACTAACTGAAAGGTTGATGGTTCGAATCCACCCATTGGTATCATGAAAGAAAGGTCTAGAGGTCTGCTTCCATTAAGATTGTTGTTGTTAGGTTCCATCGAGTCAGTACACACCCATAGTGACATTATGCACATAAGAACGAAACACTGCCCGATCCTGGGCCAACCTCACTACTGTTGCCACGCTTGAGTCCATCGATGTTGCCACTTGGCCAATCCATCTCACTGGGGGTCTTCCTGTTTTTCTCTAACCCTCCACCTTACCAAACATGATATCCTTCTCCAGTGACTGGTCCCTCCTGACAATATGTCCCAAGTATGAGAGATGAAGTTTGGCCATCCTGGCCTCCAAGGAGCACTCTGGCTGTACTTCTTCCAAAAGGGATGTATTGGTTATAGCCAATAAAACGTTACAGAGAAGTTCTACTCTGTAACATACAGGGTTACCATGAGTCAGAATTGACTTCCCAGCAACAGGTTTGGCTTTTGGATGTTAGGCCTTGGTCTTTGGTTCTCAGAATTTAACCTACATATGACACATCTGGGAAGCTTGTCAAAATTGTAATTCCATAGGTGGTAGCAGCAGAGATTCTGATTCCAATCTTAGTTGCTTGAAGCAAAACTTGGCACTTACTCATTTTGTGAAGTTCTGGGCCAGATATTCTTCAGTAAACTTTTGCCTTCTACATCACTCTAAGATTTATGTATACATAGATAAAAATAAAAGGCGATAGCTAAAATTTATTGAGTACTTACTATGTGTCAAGCATTACACACAGGTTTAGGCTGTTGGATTTAATTCCTGGTTCCTCCACTGAGGGGGTACAGGGTATTGTACAAGTTAGTCTAGCTGGGACTCCAATAGATTAACTAGCACAAATTAATCTAGTACTTCAGCTGTTTTTTCTGCTTCTCTTCTATCTCAGTTACTGAACACATGCTTATCAAGACCTAAGTATTTGACATGCATGAAATCAGGTGTAGTATGGATAGTGGTGTTGTGGACCCAAGTACCTGGGTTTGGAATCCTTGCTCTGCTGCCTCTCAATACCAGTATGAACCGGTGCAGGTTTCCTCTGAAGCAAAATGGAATCAATGATGCGTCCCGCCTCCTTGGAGTCTCTTGACGATTAAATGAGATGATACATTGTGGAAAAATACTTAGAACACGGCCTAACACATAGTCATGCTCATTACGGTGTCATTATATATTGCCTTTTATGTATTCACCTGCCCTTACTCAGTTTCTTTATGTCTTAAAAGAGAAGGCAGGCAAAAGATGCTGGCTTTCTGTGGAGATGCTGTTTGGTATCTTAGCAAGCACCTCACTTGGCTGCCTTGTAAATGAAGCTCATCAGTCTCAAGCCTATGAGAGGTTAAGCTGCCTGGGAGTCTAGATAATGAGTCTAGTTGATAACAGTAGATGAAGGCCAACAGTCTCCAAGTGCGGCTAACAGGGGGAGGGAAGACTAAAAGAGATTCCACTGCTGCCTCAGCATTTATTCTTTAGAAACTCACCCTCCTCAAGCTTGCGTTCATCACATGTTCATGTTCCTACCTCCTACTATGAAGATAAATGAAAAGACACTACGTTGTAGCTTGTGGGACCATTGGTTAAACACTGGGCTACAAACTGAAAGGTTAGTGGTATGAACCCATCCAGAGTCCCTCAGAAGAAAGCCCTGGCCATCTGCTTCTGAAAGGAGGCTTTGGAAATCTTATAGAACATAGTTCTATTCTCCACACATGAGTTTCTATGAGTCCAAAATGATCTGCCAGCAACGGGTTTGGGTTTGTTTGTTCCAGGACTTTGAACCATTTCTTCCTGTTCACAACGAACCGGAATCTATAAAGTATGGGTGGATTGGGACAATAACTGGAATGGGAAAAATTACTGATTGATGCCCTACTAGACACTTAATCTTCCTCTTAGAAAACAAGGGCAGCATGCACATTGCATAACACCCAAATCTCTTAAATGATATAATTGTAAACAATGGCGCCCGTCTCAAAGATGGCAGCCAACAAAAGCTTTGAATATGTGTCGCTGTCCATGGTTCTGGCAACAATTCAGTCTCCCTATTTCCGAGTCTCCTATTCTAGGGCTTTGACTGTAATTGTTTCCTTACTAGTTATCATTCCAGTATATCCACATTTTACAAATTTGGGTCTGTTCTGATTTCATTGCATCGGTCATGGTTGAACCAATTCAAGTCAGTTCAGAAGCCTAGTTTGTTCATTTTAATGGGTGTTAACAGGCTCCCCTCCTATTTCCATCTTCCTCCGTTCAAGCTTGTGTGTCTGTGAAGCCAACTAAGGGCTTTGTGAGACCCCCTGGAAATGCAGGAAGGGAGAAAAAGGGAAAGCAGGGTGAAGATGCTAAAATGATTGACACAATAGAGAATTGAGCAAGGAAAGATGAGAAGGAGAGGGAAAAAGATTTTGCTCTATATTTTCCTCTGCTCACTTTATGAAGTTATTACAACCAACGTTTAAATCGCATATTTCTTCCTTTTATTTATTTTAAGTTTTTATTGTGAATTGAGTGAAGGTTTACAGGGCAGATCATTAGGTTTACATTCAACAAATCATATACTTTGTTTCATTACAATGATTATAATCCCCTCCATGTACCATCAGTTAACAGTATTTCTCTCTATTCATTTTAGTTTTTTTAAGCACTCAGAAATGTATCGTAAGTTAAACCACCAAAGGGCACATTCTGCAAGGCTGCCTCTGGCTACCAGCTCTCAGTCCCTCTCTTTCCATGAGTCTAGAGTCCTCAGCTGCTCCCTCTCTCCATGGCCCCGTCTCTACCTTCATCTCAGGCTTCTTAAAATAGGTGCATAATTCTTTCATAATATGTGCCCTGTACTTCTTTGTAATCAGCTTTGTTCAGATTATATTTCCTTTAGGAAAGTAATGACCTTTTCTAGGGTAGTGCAGTGAGCAACACAAATAGGAAAAATGTACAGGCCTCTGTCTCATGTTCAGAGTTCCGAAAAGTTGGTACTACCTCCCTGTGGGATTGATGGCAGTGCTTCTTTCTCACCAGGTGATACCCATCTGAGAGATGGCTCCAAACTCAGCCCAGTTCCTTTCACACCTCTCACTAAGGCATACTATTCCTGAAATCTTGGCTCCAGTTCCCTGTCAGGAATAAGCATGCTAAGTAGAATTTGAATTACTATGGTGTGTGAATAGACTTGGGTCTGTTGACTCCAAGCTTCTGCAAAACTGCTCCAAGTGGCTGTAACTTCTGTCGTTTTGGCAATTTACTTTCTATTTCAAAGAATTTTATATTCCTTACTTCTGGAACTGGGAGTAAAGGGTGGTCTTCAAATGTTCTTCTATTTGTCAACTTCTGGCCAATCTGCCCACTCCGAATCCTGAGAGATGAGTTCTCTTCTATATAGAGAGGGCGCCAGGGAAGGGAGACCCGGAGCCTCCCGCTGTCCTCTTTCAGATCCACATATGAAAGACAATACAGGCAAAGTCATATTTCATAGGAAAGTCCTGCTTCTACACAATGGGATTGTGTAGCTCTATTTCCCTCAAAAAGAGTGAGACTGGAACTCACCATGTCCATTGAGGGATTCTCAGCCAGCTTTGTCTGAGCACTAACTCTCTACCCTGCTGTTGAGAATTCAAAATGACGCTTCCAGGCACCTGCCCAGGAGACCCTCACAGACCAGGACACACTTTCTCAATTTCATCCAGATTCTCAGAGTTTGCCATGAGTGGCTGACATTAAAATATTGCCATCACCAGTTGGTGTCAAGCCAACTCCAACTCATAGTGACCTCATATATGTCAGAATAGAACTGTGTTCCATAGCATTTTCAATGGGTGATTTCTCAGAAATAGTCCACTAGATTTATCCACAAGAAATATGAGCCATAACATGAGTAGATATATGCACGCCAATGTTCATAGCAGCACTATTTACAATAGTAAAACGATGGAGACAGCCTGAGTGCCCATCAATGGAAGAATGGATAAACAAACTTTGGTACATGCACGCAATGGAATATTATGCTGCAAGCCACTGTATAACATGGGTGAACCTTGAGGACATTATGCTGAGTGAAATCAGTCAGTCACAAAAGGAGAAATACTTCATAGGACCATTATTGTAAAAGCTTAAGAAAAAATAACCATACTAAAAGGGGGAAAAAAATCTTTGCTGTGGTTACTGGGGTGTATGGAGTGGGGTGAGGGGAGGGAGGGGAAGGTGGAGCACAGGTCAGGGAATAGATACAGGATAGTTTGGGTACTGCAGTGGCAGGGGCATACACAAGTGGGAGGGGAATGGAAGAACAAGGTGGATGGGAGAACATTTAGGCAGGTTTGCATGGGCTAAATGGGACAAAGGTAAATAATGATGTATGCTCAACCTTGGAACAACAGGGCTCTGGTATATAGGGATTGAGGCATGGTTTGAATGGGTAAAAGAGGTGAAATAATGTTAAGATGCTTGGCTGTCTTGAATTTTGCTTTCCCTTGCTTACTATTCTAAAATAGACCCTTGAGGGGGAGAGACAGCGATAGCCAGAAATATCACCATAAAAAGCTTGTAAGTCTGTGTTCTGCCTATAACTGATTGGAATACCTAAAATAGGGCTAGAACTTGCCCAGTGAAGAAGGCTTCCAGTGGAGCCTTTGCATTGCATAAGACCATTCATGGACTCCTGATTCCTATCCAGAATCTTCTGAGGAGGGAAATTTCCACTTGAAAGGACAAGCAGACCAGCCTGAAGTGGCTAGAAGAACAAAAAATACTTCTTGAAAGAAAGACCAGCAGGAAAAATCAAAAACAATAATGGCAGTCTGACTGATTACTACAAGAACAGGCAAGTTGTTCACCCGGAAGCCATCAAGGCAGGCGGTCAGATCCCCTCAGGGCAAACCCTCTTCTAAGACTGAGACTCAAGAGGAATACATGAGCAGTCATGTGGTCTTACTGGCAACCATGCTGGTCTAACAATAAAGGGAAGTGGGGAGAAATCAGCAATGAAGTTGTGAGCTAAGTCTGACCATGTTCAATAGACTCCTGTCAAGCTGGGTTGAGATCTGGTTGGCCAGCAGTATGGTAAAACCTGGGAACTCCTGGGCCCAGGGACAGGGACATGGCCACAGAGGACTAGAGCAGAGAGTGAAGCATCCAGCTGATATGAAGTGAGGGGAGATGCACAAGAACACCCATACTTGCAGATAGTACCCACTTGACCTGGCTTCAATGGCTGAATGATCAGAACTCAACTAGAGGAAGAAAGAAGAGGAAAAAAAGAGTAATCCATTACAACTTGATGAACTTGACCTATACTTATGAATGTAGTAGCTCAAAATAGGGAATGAATCTTTACAGTGAGGATCATTTCCACCCCCTAAGTACACAGGATTGACAACTTAGACATTGGCTACCCAAAATAGGGGGTTACAAAGGCATGAAGTGACTGGCTTGCAAGCTTTCAAGAGGGAGCCTAGTTCCAGAGGGTGCAGGGGAAGGCAGAATCTCCACTGGGTGCTTTCCAACCTGTCTGGACAGGGCTGGTGAAAGGAGATGGGGATAAGAGTCTTGTGGTTCAATAGTGAATAACTGCTATTATAGCAGACATGTATTCCCCTTGAGTCTCAGTCTTAGAAGAAGGTTTGCCCTGAGGAGACCTGACCGCCTGCCTTGATGGCTTCCGGGTGAACAACTTGCTTGTTCTTGTAGTAGTCAGTCAGACTGCCGTTACTGTTTTTGATTTTTCCTGCTGGTCTTTCTTTCAAGAAAGACTGACTGTGAGGGTTAGAAATGTAAGGGTAGACGTTTTGTAACAAAAGGAGGGGAGTGATTGACTTTGCAGTCCTGGAGCAGAGGACCCTGGGACCATCAAGGGAGAGGAGCAGATTGCGGGACCCTACCCAGAGAAACAGTGATGCCAGAGATGGAAGCATAGATGATGACGTGGAGAAATGGAGCGGTTGGGGACTCTGGACTCAGAGAGGGAGAGGGGCTGTGTGCTGATGGCCAGGGGGCGGGGACAGGCTTGTGGGCTGTACCCTTTGGTTGTTTGATGATGTATGGAGGGGATTGTAATCATTGCAATCACACAAAATACGATAGGATGAATGTAAAACTGATGTTCTCCCATGTAAACTATCACATAACTCAGAATAAAAACTTTAAAAAAAAAAAGTCTTTCTTCTGAGATGTGTCTCGATGGACACTAGCCTCCAGCATTTGGTTAGTAGCTGAACATGTTAACTAATGTGGTGCACATGTAAAATATTATTTTTTAATTTACATTTTACCTCTTATGAAAGAAAAAAGACAGAAATGAATGTCAGATAAACTTCTCTTGAACACAGAGAACCTAAAGTGACTGGAAGAAATGAAGAAGTAAAAGAGCTGAACAGAAAATTTCAAAGGACTGCTCAAGAAGACAAAGTCAAGTATATAATTAAATGTGAGAAGACATGGAGTTACAAAAGCACAAGGGAAGAACATGCTCAGAATATTTCAAACAAAATGAACTGAAGAAACAATTCAAGCCACTGGTTGCAATATTGAAGGATTCAGGAGGTAGTATATGATCAAGAGCCAGAAGTCCAAGTGGCACTGAAGGTATTAGCACAGAACAGGCTCTGGGCATTGATGCAATGCAAACTGAAAATTTCCAAGTGATGCAACACTGAAGACAGTCACTCATGTATGTCAACCGATTGGAAGAGGTCCATATTTGTGCCCATTCCAAAGAGAGATGACCCAAAGGAATGTGGGAATCATCAAACAATACCATTAATAGCACATGAAAGTAAAACTTTGTTCAAGATAATTGAAAAATGGCTGCAACAGTACATTGACAGGGAACTGCCAGAAATGCAGGCTGGATTCAAGTGAAGACATAGAATTTGGGATATCATTGCTGACATCAGATGGATCTTGGCTGAATGCAGAGAATACCAGAAAGATGTTTAATTGGTTATGCAAATATGTTCTACTGTGGATCTTGACAAACTATGGCCAACATTGTGGAGAATGAGTATGCCAGAACAGTTCACTGTGCTCATGAGGAATCTGTACATGCACCAAGACGCAGTTGTTCAAACAGAACAAGGTACACTGAATGGTTTGAAATCAGGAAAGGTGTGTGCCAGGGTTATATTCTTTCTCCATACTTATTCAATCTCTATGCTGAGCAAGTAATCCGAGAAGCTAGATTATGTGAAGAAGAACATGGCATCATGATTGGAGGAAGATTCAGTAATAAACTATGATATGCAGATTATACAACCTTGCTTACTGAAAGTAAAGTGAACTTAAGATCAAAGACCGCAGTCTTCAGTATGGGTTGCACCTCAATGTAAAGAAAACAAAAATCCTTACCACTGGACCAATAAATAACATCATGATAAACGGAGAAGAGATTGAAGTTACCAAAGACTTTATTTTGCTTGGATCCACCATCAACACTTAAGGAAGCAGCAGCCAAGAAATCAAATGACAGACTGCATTAGGTAAATTTTCTGCACAAGACCTCTTTAAAGTGTTGAAGAGCAAAGATGTCAGTTTGAGGACTAAGGTGCGCCTGACCCAAGCCACAGTATTTTCAATAGCCTCATATGAATGTGAAAGTTGGACAATTAGTAAGAAAGTCCATAGAAGAACTGATGCATTTGACTTATGGTGTTGGAGAAGAATATTAAAGGTACTATGGCCTGCCAGAGAACAAACAAATCTGTGTTAGAAGCAGTACAACCAGAATGTTCCTTATAAACCAGCATAGCCAGACTTCATCTCTCCTACTTTCGACATATTATCAGAAGGAACTAGTCCCTGGAGAAGGACATTATGCTTGGTAAAAGAAAAAGAGGGGGACCCCCAATGAGATGGATTGGCCAAGTGGCACCAGCAATGGGCTTCAGTGTAGCAGCAATTGTGGGGGTGGTGTAGGATCCGACGATGTTCCATTCTGTTGTGCACAGGGTTGCTATGAGTCGGAGCCGACTCGACAGCACCTAACAACAACAACATGGACAAAATGTTGAATTATGCAGAAGGTATCAAAAGAAAATGGAAGGAGTCACTGTGCCTAAATGAATGGGTCAGTGCTCAACCATTCCAAGAGGTAGCACATGATCAAGAACTGATGGTACTGAAGGAAGAAGTCCAAACTGCACTGAAGGCCTTATCAAAAGCAAGGCTCCAGGAACTGATGGAACACAAAATTGAAATCCCATGACTTGTCAGTCAGTTTATCATACTGTGGTGGCTTGCATGTTGCTGCGATTCTGTGCAATTGGTATTTTAAATACCCATGGTAGACAGGTTTCAGCTGAGCTTCCAGATGAAGACAGATGAGGAAGAAAGAGAGACAGACTACTTCTAAATATTCAGTCACTGAAAACCTTATGAATAGCAGAGGAACACTGTCAGCACCAGAATATTGAATTTTGAAACATGGTGAAGAGCACCAGAATATTGTCAGATATAGTGACAGAAGATAAGTCACTCTGGTTGGAAGGCACTCAAAATACTGCCGGGCAGGAGCTGCCTCCTCAAAGTAGAGATGACTGTGACGATATGAATGGAGTAAAGCCCTCGGGACTTTCATTTGCGGATGGGGCACAACTCAAAATGAAGAGAAACAGCTGTAAATATCCTTTGATAATTGGAACATGGAATGTACAAAGTATGAATCTAGGAAAATTGGAAATTGTAAAATATAAAGTGGAACATCAATATTCTAGGCATTAGTGTGTTGAAATAGACTAGGATTGGCCATTTTGAATCTGACACTCACATGGTTTACTATGCCGGGAATGACAAATTGGTTCTTTTGCTGGTTTAGCAAGTCAGGCATTGTCTTCTGGGAGGGTGGGTAATGCCAAACATTCTGTTATGTTCTTTTTCTAAATGTCAACATTTCCCCAGATTTTTGTCAGGGTTTGCAAGGTCTCACAGTTCTCAGACTTTCGGTTAAGGTTTGCAAGGCCCCAAGGTCTGTTTCCTAACAACAAAGACTAGGTATTGCAGAGCACTTCATTGTGCTCATGAGGAACCTGTACATAGACCAAGACGCAGTTGTTTGAACTGAACAAGAGGTTATTGAATGGTTTGAAGTCAGGAAAGTTGTGAACCAGTGTTGTATCCTTTCACCATACCTATCCAATTAGTATGTTGAGTAAATAATCCAAAATAATCCAAAAAACTGGATTATATGAAGAGAAATGTGGCATCAGGTTTAGAGGAAAACTCACTAACAGTCTGCAGTATGTAGATGATATAACCTTGTTTAAGTGAAGACAACTTGAAATACTTACTAATCAAATATTACAACCATCAGTATGGATTGCACCTCATTGCAAAGGAATAAAAAATCCTCACAACTGGAATAATAAACAACATCATGATAAATGGAGAAAAAACTGACATTGTCAACACTTCATTTTGCTTAGATCTACAAGCAATACGCAGGAAGTAGTAGTCAAGAAATCAGACAGCAGATTGCATTAGGCAAATCTTCTGTAAAAGACCTCTTTAAAGTGTTAAAGAACATGCTGTCAGTTTGATGACTATGCGTGTGAAAGTTGGACAATGAATAAGGAAGAATGTGGAAGAACTGATGCATTTGAATGATGATGTTGGTGAAGAATACTGAAAGTACCATGGATGACCTGGATTGGCACAGAGGCAACAACAATGGGCGCAAATGTACCAATTGTGAGGATGTTCTAGGACCAGACAGTGTATCATTCTGTTGTGCATAGGATCTCTTTCTATGAGTTGGAACTGACTTGACAGCATCTAAGAACAGCAACACCCTCTTTCAGTCAAGAAGTGGTTGAGCAAACAATCAAGTTTTGCTATTTTCAATCATAGTCTGGCATTTGGTAACTGTCATAGACTGAATTGTGTCTACCAAAATATGTGTCAGCTTGTTTGGGTCAGGATTCTCAGGGGTTTGGCAGTTATGTAATGATGTAACGTGGCAGTTATGCGATAATTCTCCATGATGAGATCTTAGGTGACAAAGGATGGGCTGCAATGCCCTGATGACAACCTGATCTGATGTAAGAGAGTTTCCCAGGGGTGGCCTGAAACATCTTCCATTTTACAAAGATTAAAGGACAGAGAAGTTATCAGAGAAAGAAGGATCTGTTACCACCAAGAAAGAAGAGTCAAAAGTAGAGTTTGTTCATTGGACTTGATGTTCCTTCACTGTGAAGCTCCTAGAGCCAGGTGAAGATTAGCCACTTCTTGACTGAAAGAGGTTGTTGCCAACATGCGTGAAGAGCTCCAAGAAATGCCAGGTATACAGATGCTGAAAGGAGCAAGGACCTTTCCCCAGAGCCAACAGAAAAAACCTTCCCTAGAGCTAGGACTCTGATTGTGGACTTCTAGCCTTCTAAACTGAGAGAATGGATTTCTGTTTGTCAGTGTCTTTCACTCATGGTATTTCTACTAGATAACTAAGACAGTGACCAAAGTCCATCTTCTCTTCACCTTATTATTCATGATCACTTAAAACTTTGTTCCCCTTAGTCATCATCTATTCATGTGTTTTTAAATTCTACTCTCATATCATTGATCACTTCAATCACTTTCTAGACCTTCACCAGCCTCTTAAGTTTT
>NW_006408628.1:5204715-5231684 GCF_000296735.1 Chrysochloris asiatica
GGTCGACATGCCCAGAAGCTGGAGGGAAATGATTATATGTTAAAAGTATACAGGAATTTATTTTAAAATAAAATTTTGTCACGTAACCACAGCCCTACATGCATACCTACATACACAGACATCGACACAATATCACCACACCAGGAACACAGTGTGTTCCTATTTTAAATTGTAGTTTTCAAATCACACTATGGCATGAACATTTCCCATGGAGTAAGACAATATTTATGTTTTTGTCAGTTTTGTTTACCATCCTCATTTGGCCAAACCAAAGGAATGCTTGAAAATTGAAATGCTATTTTCAATGAATAGTGCACGAGTCTACTATCTTATTCACTGCAATTAGTCAATTTTAGTAAAAAATTTCAAATTTCAATATATTCTGTTGATATTGCCTAATATAAATGTACATTGAAGAGAGACAGAGGAGTGAATGTTGAGAATGTACTATGTGCCAGGAATTATGGTAGTAATTAGGAAGGCATTAACTATTAATTACTCAATTAGATATGTAGGACAGTAATTTTAATGGGTACATATGTACATACCATAAGTATTTACTAATGATATTTTTATATCTTTTCCAAATTTTCTCTCTTACAAGTAACACCGAAAAAAAACTATCTCTGAACACCAATCATTACTCATATGCTTATTTCTTCAGACGACAGCCCTGGAGAGGAATAACTAAGTCAAAGGTCATGGACATTTTTAAGGCTGTTGATACACTTTACAAAACTGGTCTGGAGGAAGATGACACTAATTCCAACCCATGTCACATCCAAGACCTTGTCCTTTCTCCATGTTCTCATGGGCAATTGTCAACAGTATCACAGGTGTGACTGTGAAAATGAGGGCTCAGGAAATACAGGTAAACTGTTCCTCTCTGCTTTTCTTTCCACCGTGGAGAAGGAGCAGATGGGGGGTCTGCAGACTTAGAGCAGAGTAAGTCAGGAATGAGCAGCAACATAACTGGAGCAAGTTGAGGGAGGATCTTGACCATGAAAGAGATCCAGTGAGCACTCAGCTAAGTGGAGGCTACAGAATCTTAGCATGGCTGCCGTGGAAGCTTCTCTTCTTTAGGGAACTGATAGGGACGACCTGGAGTATTCTTGTTAAGAATCTCAGCACATAGGTCAGTCTTTGAGGTGGGAAGCACAAGGTTAAAGCACATGAGGTTGAAGGGTCTGTCAGCAAGATAATTGCCCACCATTGCCCTTTCAGATCTCTAACCTAGACCTCATACTCTTCTCCAGTAACACTCTTGTGTGACTTGGAGACTTTTGGTTAAAAATATATCTAATCTAACTTTGCATCCTCCCTTCTTGTTGCATTTCAAAAGTTGTCACATTTGAAATCAGACAACTTTTGGTATTGCTGTTAGCTAGCTGTATCCATTAGTTCCTATTGCCAGATGTTCCTGCACAGGTATTCCAAAACTGGTTGCTATTGTTAGGTGCCATTGAGTCAGTTCTGACTCATAGCAGTCCTATGCACCTCAGAATGAAACCCTGTCTGGTCTTGTGCCAATCCTCACAATTGTTATGTTTGAGTTCATTGCTGCTGCCACTGTGGCAGTCCATCTCGTGGGGGCCTTCCTATTTTTTGCTAACCCTCCACTTTACCAAGCATGATGTCTTTCCCCAGGGACTGGTCTCTCCTGATAGCATGTCCAAAGTATGAGAGAAGTCTTGCCATCCTGGTTTCCAAGGAGTACTTCCAGCACAAATTTGTTTGTTCTTCTGGCAGTCCCTGGTGCTTTTACTATTCTCCTCCAACATCATAACTCAAATGCATCAATTCTTCTCTGGTTTTACTTTTACATGCATGTGAGACAACCGAAAATACCAAGACTTGGATCAGGTGTACCTTAGTCCTCAAACTGATACCTTTGTGCTTTAGCACTTTAAAGTGATCTTATGCAGCAGATTTGCTTAGGGCAATATGCTGTTAGATTTCTTGACTGCTGCTTCCGTTAGTGTTGATTGTGGATCCAAACAAAATAAAGTGTTTTGATAACTTCAGTCTTTTTTCCATTCATCATGATGTTGGTTATTGATCCACCATTCACCTGTTAGTTTTTCATACTGTGATGGCTTCCATCACAAGGTCTTGTGCTGGTTAGTGTTTCATGCTGTGATTCTGGAAGCTATGCTACTGGTATTTTAAGTACCATCAGGGTCACCATGATGGACACGTTTCAGATGAATTTCCAGAGTAGGGAAGACTAGAAAGAAGAGGCAGACTACTTCTAAATGTTTAGCCACTGAAAGCCCCCAAACTTAGTGACTTAAAATAACAACCACTTATTACTTCCCTTAAGTCACAAGTTGGCTGGATGATTCTGCTGATGTTGTTTGCCTAATCTTGGCCAGACTTGCTCATGCATCTGTCAATTAGCTAGAGACTGGCTGATATAGGAGAACCTCAGCTGGGATGACACATCTCTGCCACATACATTACTTCTCATACTTCAGTAGTGTCTTAACGATCTCGTGGTGTTATAACAGAAATACCACAAACAGGTGGCTTCAACAAACAGAAATTTGAGGAACCAGTTCCAGGGAAAGCTTTTTATCTGTGTCGTCTCTGGAGGAAGGTCTTTGTCTCCTTTCAATATCTGTAAGCCAGGCATCTCTTGGCAATCTCTGTGTGTCTTGGCATCAGTCTTCCCCTAGATCTAGGAGGTTCCCAGTGCAGGGAGCCCAGCTTCAAAGGACACATTCTACTTCTAGCTCTTCTTTCTTGGTGGTAGTATGTTCTCTCCTCTACTCATTTTTCTCTCCTTTTATCTCTTGCAAGTTAAAAGGTAATGTAGGCCACATCCCAGGGAAACTTCCCTTACATCAGATCAGGGCTGTGACCTAATTCAATGTGTTACATCCCACCCAATGACCTTACATCCACTCAGGGCTGATCACATCAGAACATATCATGGGAGATGATCACGTGGTTACGTAACTGCCAAATCACTAAGAATTATGGCCCAGACAAGTTGACACAAATTGGGGGAATAGGGGGGCATAATCCAAGATAAGTAGGCTAGCTCCAGCTTGCTTTCATGATAGTAGAAGAGTTCTAGCCTCAAGAAGGGTGAATACACAATGCACAAGGACTTTCCTGACCTCAGCTAATGTCCTGCCAAAGCCCATGTCCAACTGACCAAAGCAAATCACATGGTCCATCACAGTCATTGAGGGAAGGCACCTAAAGGAAGTGCTTCCGGGTGGCATACAGATCTGGAACAATTAATCTGCCACATTAGCTCTGTGACCTAATTGTCCAACTTTCTTAATCTCTCTTGAGTTTCTGTTTCACTATCTGTAAAAATGTAGGCTTTTAATAGACTTTCTTGCCATAGTACATATAAATGCCTGGCACATAGTAGATATTAAATATGTATTCATTTCTTTCTCTTCTTTTCCATCATTTGGGCTTTCTCTTTTTCTTAAACACAGCATTCTATATTCAAAGCTCCAACCCAATAACACTAAACATTATGCCTGTAGCTTCTATTGAAACTGCAAATCTGAGTCAGTGCCTAACAAAGTAGACCCTTAGTTTATTTCAATGATCTGGAATTTAGAGACTAAGTGAGTCCAGGAGTTTCCCCTCCTTTTATACCTAGGACTAGACAGTTGAGAGATGCTCTCTTGGCTGTCTGATCCAGTTCCACTACTGTAAGACAAACAGAAAGGGTTAACATGAATTAGTGGAAGACTCTAGATTGAGGCATCAACATGGGGAACCCCTTTTTCTAATTTAAAGGTGGCCTTGGGGGTAGAATAAGTTTCCTGGCCTCTCCTTAGCTAATCAGGCTCCAGAAGAGACATTAATTGCAGCCAGCTCATCCTGCTGGGGAGACCCAAGGCTGCCAGCTTCCTTGCTGGGAATGGAATAGAATTTTAATTGGCTGTGAAAGCATCCTAGCAGGAGGTACAAAGAGGAATTGGTCTTCTCCCTCAAAGCAGGTGAGAGAAGCTTCAAGGGGAAGGCACCCAAGTAGGCAAATGGCAGCAAGGACCCACCATGTCCAGGAGCAATTTGGGTGTAACACCACGATGCCAATTCCAGGACCTTCTGTCAGAGTGCACTTGGAGGGACCAGCGCAACAGCACTGAACCTACCCTGTCACCTCTGGCCTGCCCCTGACCTTCACGAGTTCCTGGCATGTGTATAGCCGAGACTACCACAATGGCCTATTTCAGAGAAGTCTCCAAACAGCAACACGGTCCTCCAGTGCATGTGCATGGTCTGGAGCAAAACATAGCTCTCCTCTTCTAGGGACATTCAGAGTTATTCACTGAAATCCATGAATTCCTGGTGTCTGGGGGAATCACGATAGCCAGAGCTTCATGTCACCTCGTACGTCACCCTGTGGCACTTCCTTTTGGTACCCTCCCTCAATGACTCTGTGGTAGACCATGTAATTTACTTTGATTAATTGGATATAAGCACTCCAATTCCTGGAACACACATACAACACATTGTTGTTGTTGTTAAGTGCAGTCCAGTCAGTTCTGACTCATAGTGACCCTAGATAGGGTTTCTGGGGAGTGACTGGTGGCTTTGAATCGCCGACCTTGTGGTTTGCAGTCAAGTACTTATCCTACCGTGCCACACCAGGATTCCCACATACAACAGAGGAGAGCACATATAGGTTAATGGATGTGACTATACAGAACAAGATTGAGTAAGCGTGTTAGTACAACCATAGAATAATGTATATTTGTGGTGTTCAGAACGGTTGGGCAACTAATGTAGTCACATCAATAAATGATGGGAACAGTAATACCTGGCATCCTGGCATGTCACTAAAGGATAAGCACTGGACTGCTAACTGTGAGGTTGGCAGTTCAAACCCACCAGCCACTCCTTGGAAATCCTATATAGGATTACTATGAGTAGGAACCAAATGGATGGCACTTATCAAGAACAACAGTAGTGCCTACCTAACAGAATGAGAGAGCAGTGCTTCAGTGGCACAATTCTTGCCTTCCTGAGTTTGATTCTCAGCCAATGCTCCTCATGTGCAGCTACCACCCGTGTCTCAGATTGCATATTGCTATGATGCTGACTTGGAGGAGAATATTAAAAGTCCATGATACTTTTAATATTCTGTCAAAAGACTGCTAAAAGAACAAACTAATCTGTGTTGGAAGAAGTACAGCCAGAGTGCTCCTTGGAAGCTTAGATGGCCAGACTTCGTCTCACACTTGGGACATACTATCAGAGGGACCTGTCCCTAGAGAAGGACATCATGTTTAATAAAATGAAAAGTCAGAGAAAAAGAGGAAGACCCCTAAGAAGATGGGTTGGCACAGTGGCAGCAGCAATGGACTCCAGGTTATCAATGATGATGAGGTTGGCAGAGCACCAAGCAGTTTTCATTCTGTTGTGCATAGGGTCGCCATGAGTCTGTCCCGACTTGATGGAACCTAGCGACAATAACAACAACAATGATGTTGACTCATTTCAGTGGACCTCCTAGGTTACAACAGACTAGGAAGAAAGTCCTAGCAATCTACTTTCAAAAATCAGCCAATGAAAACCCTATGGATCGCAACAGTCCAATCTACAACCTATTGTGGGAATGGTGCAAGATTGGGCAGCATTTTGTTCCTTTGTGCATGGGGTTGTCATGAGTTGGCGACTGACTGGAGGGCTGCTAACAACGATAACAACAAATAGAACTGTTGGGAAAAAAATAATATGGAAGGGCCTAGAAGAGTACAGCGCCTCAATCACTACATTTCCATGATTATGGCTAGTGGTGTGGGAGGCTGGGGGTGGAGCTGATCACTGACCCACAAGTACTCTCCCCTCCTAGTGGAGGAAGAGATGCATTGGCAGAAAGGAAAGCAGAGCAACAACAACAACAAACAAAAAAATCATCAATTTCAGAAAATGACTTTATGAGATAGAAATCTGATAAAAATTCCAAGTTTTCAAGGAAATTCTATATACTTCAAAACTTGAAACAATCAACAGTCCCCTAAAACTGCTAAATGGTTTCATTTTCACTGTGTCTTTTGATTTCCATTATCAAATTTTTACTGATGTTTCACCACAAATTCAGTTAGGAAGAGGGAGTCACATTGAAAGGGTACATTAGAAAAGGCGTTTTGTACTTGATAAAGAGCTAAAGACATGCTTCTAACTTTTAACCAAAGAAACAAAAGCACAACTCATTGAAGTTTCCCCTCTTTTCACCCACCTCCTCTCTTTATATCTTCTGTGTCTTCCCTGAGAAATAAAACATCTTCCTGATACAAACTAAGAGTTAAAGAAGTAACCACCATACAACATCCCTCTCTGAAATACTGAAAATGTCACTCCTAAAGCAGCAGTGTCCTGGTGTGGCAATGTGGGTTAACACGCTGGACTGAAAAGTTGGTTTGAACCGAAAAGTCAGTGGGTCAAGCTCACCAGCCTGTCCTCAGAAACCCTATACAGGGTCACCATGGGTCGGCACAAACTAGTTGGCACTTAACAACAACAACAACAAAGCAGATATGTAGGAAATGTCTAAACAAGATAGTCAAGAGCACAGAGGTCCGATTTTATTAGTGGTTCCCAAATGTGGGCAGGAGGGAAGGGTGAAGGAAGGCACAGTGAGCAGGGGACTCTGAGTTTCTATTAAAGGTGATAGGAAAATTCAGGAATGGTTACAGGTAAGGGTTGAACAACATGATGAACATATTCAATGTTGTTGGATTATACATGTGAATATTGTTAAGTGCCAAATGGTTTGTTTCCTATAAATTTGACAACAACAATGATGAAGCAGATGGCAGTTCTTGACCTGAAAGAGCATGCAGAGATGGTGGCGTGGCTTCCTCCCCTTAGAAGGCAGAGCAGGCCTCCCATGTTAGAATCTTAAGTCTCCAGTCATGCTTGGCTGCCCAGGCTCCTGTGTCTAATGTCTCCCAACCAGACTTTCAGAGCTTGGAAAATTAGCAAAACAGTCATTTAGAGAAATAATTGGCTACATGAACTAACTCGGCCCTTCAAGAGATTCCGCCCCCCCTTCACATTCCTTGGGTCTGTACGGATTAGAGGGGTTGTTGGGGACAGATTCTGCTCTTCAACTGCTGTTGCAGGTGCTGGAAAGAAGCACACGGGGCCCTAAGATTGAGTGATGCTGCAGGCAGCTTCTGAGAGTGCTGATGTTCCCGGTGGGTGAATGCCTGAGGGGAGGGTGCAAGGGGTGAGGAGAAGCTCTGGGAGCAGGTTGAGTGAAAGCCTAGTTTTGAGTCCTGCCCATTTGCCACTTTGAGAAAGTCTATTTCTCTTTCTTGGTCTCAGTTTTCTTCATCAGCAAAATGGGGAGATTGGATTAAATAATCCCAAACAGTCCCTGATAGTTTCTCTAGGATAACACTGGACTGCTAATCACAGGTATATGTAATTCAAACCCACCATCCACTCCATAGGAAAAAGATGAGACTTTCTGGTCCTGTAAAGATTTATAGCCTTGGAAACCCTATAGAAGTCACGATGAGTTAGTCAGTTGATGGCAGTAGGTTTGGCTTTCGTATTTTTATAAATTAGACAAAGGCTCCAAAGATGTAAAACAATGCAACATCAGGCTCCCGAGATTGCTTAAATATGAAGTAGGCCAAAGGTGAAGAAGCAGGAGCTCTTTGTGATCCACGAGGGCTCACTCCACAAGCAGGTCTTTGGAAGTGAAGCCCCACCACCCATAAGCCTGAAAAGGGAAACCTGGAGAGAAGGCTTTTGGGCTGTGAATCTGCAGCGCAGCCAAGGGAGAGACACTATCCAAGGGAGTGCTTCCGGCATTAGAAAGATTAGCTCTCTCCAATGGAGAAGGGTAGATTTCTATAGCTTAGTCAAAATCACTTTTAAAGAACATCTGATTCGCTTCCTCGTGCCCCCAGGTCACTGAGCAACCTTCTTAGCTATTGTGTGGCTTCTCAACTCCTTTTATGTGGGGACATAAACACTTTAAGTAATGAAAAACAGTGCCTTCTACTGTAAGCAGAAGTCAGCTTTCTGATCCCTATCTCAGTTTCTTATGCATTTCCTTGGCCTGAATTACTTCTCTTCAGAATAGGATCACTGACAGTAAAAAGTCATTAAATCAAGGTTCCTGACTTGCAAAAATGAAACCAGGGTCCAGCAGTGGGGAAAGAAGAAGCTATTTGTCCTGACTCAGGGCAAATACAATGGCTGCTTAAACCCAATCTTACAACGTGGTGGTGGTGGAATTTCTTCAGTTGGTTACCGCTTCCATTTCCGTTCTATCTCTCCCTGCACCCCTCCCCCCGACTCACTATCAGAGAAGATGCATTGATTTTAACATATATTTGATGTAAAGTCAATGCCATAACCTGCAAGCTCATGTGTACCATCCACAATCCTTCACCAGCCTCTCGTTCATGGGGAGCTCACTACCTCCCATGACTGCCCATTACATTTTTTAATTGCTCCGATCAATGAATGTTTGCTGGCAAAATGGATAAATATTAAATGACAAGTTGTAAAAGTGTAAGACTGTGTGTAAGCCATGGCAGAGACATTAATAATGATTTGAAGATCATCAGGGTATATGTTGATGTGCGTCTGTATTGGTATGCATGTGGAGCCAGGGAAGGAGACAGACAGCTGTACGTTCAAGGTTGTGGACTATGGGAGTGTCTGGATGTCCATGTGGTCATATTATATGGTCTGAATAAGAATGTCCTTTCCCATCACCTCTACAACAATTTCCCCCTTCATCTGTCCTACCTCCTTGTTTTAGAATCAGCCCCTATCCCTACTCACCACGAGCATCACCCTTCAGCCCTGGCACTAACCCTGAGACAAAAATCCCAGGGGCAAGAAAAATCAAGAAGATGCAGAGAAGGAAGAAACCCTGAAGTTTTAAAAAGCCAATCTGGGCTGCATTGGAGCTGCTAAGAGACACACCAAGAAAAGAAGTGGAGGAGCTGAACAGGTACCTCCTTATCCCAACCAAGTCTGCACCTATCCACCGTATAAGTTCAGATTTTATAACAAAAAGCTATGACTTATGAACTTTTGACCTACTTCCACCTCTCTCAGACTAGAGTCATCGGAAGCTCCTATAACTGGGCCACTTGTACCGGGGCCTACTCTGAACAGATCTGGTTATGTTGAAGGAATTGATTGTTTGTTCTTGCCAGTCATCTCCCTGAGCTCATCCTTGACCCTTTTGCCATAGTGTTTCAGAAGAACGGCAAGGCATTTACTAAAGAGTAAAGAGACAGAGGGATCCACGCATGTCTTATCTTTGTATCCCTTATCTGAACTTTTTCTTTCTCACCAGGACTTCCCAACACACTCCTTGACCACACACCACCTTCTTTACACCAAAGCATTTTGCATAATAGTACTTCTCATCACCATCATCAAAGTGATACTCGAGATTGTTTTGATTGTATGATTTGGGCCTCAAGGAAA
The DNA here is from genome assembly GCF_000296735.1 of Chrysochloris asiatica. Taxonomy (NCBI): domain Eukaryota; kingdom Metazoa; phylum Chordata; class Mammalia; order Afrosoricida; family Chrysochloridae; genus Chrysochloris; species Chrysochloris asiatica. Next base: position 5,214,160 of record NW_006408628.1, read on the forward strand.
CTTTGATTCTGGGTTTATGAGCCTAAAATTTGAATCAAAATTATATCTGCATTGATTAATTCTCATTGTGAATATATTTTTCCAATGAGAATCCCATTAAGCCAATTTAATTTTTGATCAATTTTTTTAATCTACAGAAATTAAATTGTTTTTATTTTTTCTATTTCTCAATTAAGGGTGTTGACTTTTTTTATTGGGATAAATCATTTTGTAAGAAAAGTATGCATCAACTACTTAGTCTTTTTTGGTTTATATCAAAATTTTCTAATTATAATTTCTGTCATTGAATTTTTTAGTTTATGATGTTGCTTGCTAGGTGCCATCGAGTCGGCTCTGACTCATAGTGACCCTACACACAACAGAACAAAACACTGCCTGGTCCTGCACCAACCTCACAGTTGTTATATTTGAGCCCATTGCTACAGGCACTGTGCTAATCCATCTCATTGGGGGTTTTCCTCTTTTTCACTGAGTCTCTACTTTACCAAATCTGATGGCCTCCTCTAGGGACTGGTCCCTCTTGATAACACATCCACAGTATTTTCACATCTAAGGAGAATTCTGGCTGTAATTTCTCCAAGATAAATTTGTTTGTTCTTCTGGCAGTCCATGGTACATTTTAATATTCTTCACCAACATCATAATTCAAATACATCAATTCTTCTTCAGTCATCCTCATTCACTATCTAACTTTCACATTTATATGAGGCCACTGAAAATATCATGGCTTGGGTCAGGTACACTTTAGTCCTTAAAATAACATCTTTGCTCTTTAACACTTTAAAAGGTCTTTTTTAAAGTTTTTCTTGTAAATGAAGGGAAGGTTTACAGAGTAGATCATCAGTTTTACATTTAAAACATCATAGACTTTGTTTCACCTTAATTGCAATCCCCTCCATGTAACAACACTTATCTCTCTTCCTCCCTGTGGTTCTTGTTCCTATTCTCCTTTCCTGCCCAGCTTTTCTAAACATGGGTGAAGCTGCCCTTTGACTCTCGAATGGTTGACCATTCTATGGTATGTGTTCTTCACTAGTGTTATTGTCCCTCTTATAAACCTATTTATTGCTTGGCTGGAAATTGAGCCACGGGGGTGAATTCAGTACCAGACCCGAAGGGTGATCCTGGGCCATAGTCTTTGGGTTGTACCCGTTTCTAGCTGACCAGTAAGCCTCGTGTTGTTGTTTTTTTTAATGATTTTGAGTTTTGTTCCACATTTTCTCCCATTCTATCTAGGACCTTCTAATGTGACCCTTTTCAGAGCTGCTGGTAGTGTTGAGCAGGCACCATCTAGTTCTTCTGATCTCAGGGTTGTGAAGACTGATGTCCACCTGGTCCATTAGTCCAATGCAGTAATTGTTTCCAAGCATCTTTAGTTTTCATCACTCTTCTTTCCTCCAGAAAGGAAGAAACCAATATTTGCATCTCAGATGGTCGTTCATGAGCTTTTAAGATCCCTGTTGCTACTCGTCAAAGTAGGGTACAGAACATGGTCTTTGTGAACTATGTTATGCCAATTGACCATGGTGCCCCCAGAGACTATGGTCCTTAGTCCCCAGGCCCAGTGACTCATTCCTCAAGATGTTTGGTAATGTCTAAGAAGTTTTCAAGACTTTTCCCTTTTTGCAGCAGTTTTACCCAATGCAATACATCTTTTGATTTCTTCCGTGAGCAAAATGAAATCCTTGACAACTTCAATCTTTTCTCTGTTTATAATGATGCTTACTGGTTTAATTAGGATTTTAATTTTCTTAACACTAAGTTGTAATTCATACTGAAGGCTATATTCTTTGATCTTCATCAGCAAGTGTCTCATGTCCTCTTTGCTTTCAGCAAGCAAGGTTGTGCTATCTGCATAACACAAGTTGTTAATGAGTCTTCCTGAAATGCTGATAACGTATTCTTCTTCATATAATCATTTCTTGGATTATTTGCCCAGCATACAAATTGAATAAATACGGAGAAAGGATACAACTCTGGTGCACACCTTTCCTGATTTTAAACCATTCAGTATCTCCTTGTTCAGTTCGAACCACTGCCTCTTGGTCTATGTACAGATTCCTCATGAGTTCTGAAGTGTTCTGAAATTCCCATTCTTCACAATGTTATGCATAATTTGCTATCAATCAAATTTGCACACAGTCAAATGCCTTTTCATAGTCAATAAAATACAGGCAAACATATTTCTGATATTCTCTACTTTCAGCCAAGATCCATCTGCTATCAGCAATGATATTCCTGTTCTACGTCCTTTTCTGAATCTGGCTTGAATTTCTGGCAGCTCCTTGTCGATGTACTGCTGCACCCATTTTTTATTTATCTTGGGCAAAATTTTACTTATATGTGATATTAATGATATTGCTTGATAATTTCCCCCATTCTATAGGGTCAGCTTTCTTTGAAATGGGCACAAATATAGGTCTCTTTCAATGAGTTGACCAAGTAACTGTCTTCCAAATTTCTTAGCATAGACGAGTGATCGCCTCCAGCACTGCATCAGTTTGTTGAAACATTTCAGTTTGTATTCCATCAATTCCTGGAACCTTGTTTTTTGCTAATGCCTTCATTGCAACTTGGACGTCTTTCTTCAATACCATGTTGTTGTTGTTAAGTGCTGTCCAGTCAGTTCTGACTCATAGCAACCCTGTATAGAGTTCCCAAGGAGCAGCTGGTGGGTTTGAACTGCCACTCTTGTAGTTAGCAGTGTTGATCCTACAGCTCCACACTAGGAGTCCTCAATATCACAGGTTCTTGAGAATATGCTGCCTTCTGAAACGGTTGAACATCAACCAGTTCTTTTTGATATAGTGACTCTGTGTATTCCTTCCATCTTCTTTTAATGCTTCCTGCATCATTCAATGGTGACCATAGAATCCTTCAATATTTCAAGTCAAGGCTTGAATTTTTCTGCAGTTCTTTTAACTTGAGAAATTCTGAGAGTAATCTTCCCTTTTGGTTTTCCAACTCCAGGTCTTTTCAAATATGATATTTGACTTTGTCTTCTCAAGCTAAACTTTGTAGTTTCTGTTCAGCTCTTTTACTTCATTTCTTCCGTTTGCTTTAGCTCTCTATGTTCAAGGGCATGTTTCAGAGTCTCTTCTGACATCAACTTTGGCCTTTTAATTCTTTCCTGTCTTTTTAATGACCTTTTGTTTTCTTCGCATATGATGCTCTTGATGTCACCCCAGAACTTCTCTGTTTTTTGTCATTAGTGTTCAATGAGTCAAATCTGTTTTTGAGATGATTTCTAAAATTCAGGTGGGATATGACTCTCTGTTCTATTTTGGCTCTTGTGGATTTATTTTAATTTTCTTCAGCATCCTCCTGAACTTGCATATGAGCAGTTGATAGTTTGTTTCACAGTTGGTCCCTGATCTTGTTTTGTCTGATGATATTGAGCTTTTCCATCATCTCTTCCCACAGATGTTGTCAGCTTAATTCCTGTGTATTCCATCTGGTGAAGTTTACATGTATAGTCATCATTTATGTTGTTGAAAAAAAGGCATTTGCAATGAATATGTCATTGTTTTACATAATTCTATCATGTGATCTCTAGTATAATTTCTATCAACCAAAGCCACATTTTCTAACTACTTATTATCTCCTTTTTGTTTTCAACTTTTGCATTCCAATCTCCAATAATTTTCAATGTGTCTTGATTTCATGTCTGCTCAATTTCATACTGAAGAAATTGGTAGCATTCTTCAATTTCTTCACCATTGACTTTGATGGTTGGTGCAAAAATTTGAATAATAACTGTATTAACTTATCTTCCTTATAGGAATAGAGATATCATTCTATTACAGACAGAACTGTACTTCAGTATAGATCTTGAAATGTTCTTTTTGATAATGAATGTGACACCATTTCTCTTGAATTTGTCATTTCTGCCATTGTAAAATATATTGTTTTTAAGTGCCCTCAAGTCAGTTCCGACTCATAATGTCCCTATCTATGTAGGGCTTTCAAGGAACAGCTTTTGAGTTTGAACCACTGACCTTGCAGTTCAAACCAACATTGCAGTCCAGTGCTTTATCCCACAGAGCCACACCAGAACTCCACGATTGTCCAATTCAAAATGGCCAATACCTGTCTACTGTAGTTCACTAATGCTTAGAATATCAATCTTTATGCATTTCATTTCATTTTTGATGACTTACAATTTTCCTAGAATCATATTTTGTACATTCCACATCTCAATTATTAATGGATATTTGCAGTTTTTTTGCCCCCCTCACTTTGAGTCATGCCCCTCTCAGCAAATGAAGGTCCTGAAAGTTTTATTCCATCCCAGACGTTAAGGTCAACTCCACTCTGAGGTGGCAGCTCTTCCTCAGTTGTATTTTAAATGCCTGCCACCTGAGGAACTCATCTTCTGTACTATATCAGACAGTGTTTCGCTGATTTCATCAAGTTTTCAGTGGTTAATCCTTCAAATATGAACTGCCTATTCCCTCTTCCTAGTCTGCCATAGTCTGGAAGCTCTTCTGAATCCTGTCCACCATGAGTGACCTGCTGGTATTTCCAGCTCCAGCGGCATTGCTTCCAGCATCACAGCAACACAAAAGCCATCACAGTACGACACACTGACAGACATGCGCTGTTGATGTTTTAGTTCTTTCAAATCTATTTTTCTTGGATAAAAGTTTGTCGATCTGAATTTTGTCAAGAAATTGTGACTCTTCCTGTCAGGTTTTAACAAATCAAAAGTTTTATTGAGCGCAGTTCTAGCCACTATCAGTTTTACCTCGTATAAAACTGTATAGTTAAATGCTCCTAAACATCATGGTAATGAAAGTGTCTTGCTAGGTCATAGAAAGAATACTTTATTATTTGCTTGGTATATGTTAGGCATCAAATAAACACTACCTCATTTAAACACTGTTGAGAGGTAGGTCTTATTACCCCCATTTTACAGGTAAGTGAGCAGAGTCTAAGAGAAATGAGGTCACTTGCCAATGTCATACAGCAAATGTGATGGACATGGGAATAAAAAACTGGGTCTTTGAGTGCTGTCTTTGTGATCCAGTGCTGCTATTACAGAAGTACCACAAGTGGATGACAACAACCAGAAAGCTCTTCTCTCATAGCTTAGTGCCAGCTCTAGAGGAAGTCTTTCTCTTTGCTGTGGATAAAGGGCCTTGTATCCTTTCATCATCTGTAGGCCCAGTAGTCCCTGGAGATCCCCTCGTATCTCAACATCAGTCCTTCCCTGGACCTAGGGGCTTTGCAGTGCAGAGTCTCCAGGTCTAAAGGACACACTCCACTCTTGGTTCTTCTTTCTTGGTGGTAATAGGACCCTCTTTCTCTGCTCACTTATCTCTCCTTTTATCTTTGTGAGATGAAAGACGTTGCAGGCCACACCCCTGGGGCAATTTCCTTTCAGTTGATTGGTTGCTCATAGCAGATCTCATTAGGGAGAGGAGATTACTACATTTTACTGCTACACCCAGTCAAGTTGTCACAAAACCTTAACTATCACAGAAAATCGGTTGTCATGGAGTTGATTCAAACTCAGGTGAGCTGCTGTGTTTCAGTTATACTGTGTTCTCTAGGGTTTCCAATGGTTGATTTTTTAAGAAGTAGATTGCCAGACCTTTCATTTAATCGTCATGCACATTAGCCATACGCACCATGCAGGGACTCCTTGGATGCTAAAAGCTCATGTTTTCTTCTAGCGTATCACAGTGTCTGTGTTTTCATTCAAAAATACACTGTGTTCACTGACTGCAAACAGTTCTCAACACCTCTCACTCACCTTGCTTTTGCTGGTCTCTTGTATGTTCTTTTCCTCCCTCTCTCTGTTTCTCTCTGTCTCTGTCTCTCTCTCTTATACACACATACACACACACTGCCTGCTGATCACCAGGTTTCAGGGCTAGCTCCTGGGGGAAGCATGTCACACTCTTGCCTCTCTCCTGGCAGGGGAACCCACAATGTTTCTAGGGACCATCCTGGAGAAGCTCTGACAGGCAATACCTAAGGTGGGTCCTTTCAGGTCCACAGAGTTGTGCACTCTGACCTCCAGCTGAATGTGTGTGTGTGTGTGTGTGTGTGTGTGTGTGCAAGCAAATGAAGGGGCCTGCCCCATAAAGTTGGCCCCTCAGTCCTGCCGCACAGTGACTCACCAGGGCCGGGGCCATGGGGCACTGGAGGCGCACATCAGTGTGTTGTTTTATTCAGTCAGGAAGAGTCTGTTCAGTGGAACGCTTCCAGACCGTTTCCTTTTTTATAACAAATTACAGGGGGATGGGAAGGAGAGGAAATGGGGAGAGGGAGGGAGAGAGGCTTCTATTTTTAAACCCTTGCCAGGCATTAATTCTGTGGAAGTTTCTGTGAGGAAGGAAAAAGAAAAGATGGGAGGCAGCAAGGGGTAGCTGGTGGGAGGGCTAAGGTCTAGGATAGTGATTCTCAAACATACTTTAGTAGAGAACCCTTTTCCCAAATGCAACCCTAGGGAGAAGGACGAACTGTCCAACACATCCAAGGAGAGTTGTGTTAACTGATGAGAACACGGTGGCTCTCAGATCCACACTCACTTGGCCTTTTCCCTGGCCACACACAATGTCCTGGAAATAGCTCTACTGGAAACAGCTTTAAAGCAGGTGAGCGGCATCACGATTCTATGTATTCATTCACTCACTCCTGGAATCCTTCTTAATACATATTACCTGCCAAGTGTCATGTGAGGTGCTTGGGAATGTTATGGTGATAAAACAGACATTGGTGCCTACTTACAGTCCAGAGAGAGTCACACATCAAATCAAATCTTTACAAAAATAAATATGAAATTGTAGCTTTGACAAGAGCTATGAAAATGAGGACCTGGCGCTAGGAGGTCTCCCAGCAGGAGGCTACTCTGAGAAGTCAGGTGTGAGCCAAGGGCTAAAGTACAGGTGGTGGTGGTGGCTGTGTGCTGGGGAGTCGGTTCCGACTCATAGCGACCCTGTACAGGGTTGCCAAGGAGCAGTTGGTGAGTTTGAACCACCGACCTGTGCTTCAAAACTACCTGTAGTCCAGTGTTTTAACCCACAGGGCCACATCAGGAATATATACATAGCTATATATGTTGCTAGGTCGAAACCGACTTGACGGCACTTAACAACAACAACATATATGTTGTTGCTAAGGGCGTAAAGTTGGCTCCAGCTCACAGTGACCGCATTTAGGGTTTCCGAGGAGTAGCTGGTGAACTTGAACTGCCGACCTTGTGGTTCAAACCAACATTGCAGTCCAGTGCATTAACCCACAGTCCCACACCAGGACTCCATATATATATGTAGCGATAGCCCTGGTAGCGTAATGGGTTACACGTTAGGCTGCTGAGAGGTCAGCAGTTCAAATCTTCCAGTCATTCCAGATAGAGCAGAACTGACTCAATAGTATACAGATATATATAATATGTTGGTTGGTTCGTTAGGTGCCGTGGAGTCGGTTCCGACTTTTAGTGACCCTGCATAGGGTTTCTGAGGCTGTAATTTTTACAGGAGCAGAAAGCCTCATCTTTCTCCCACGGAATGGCTGGTAGTTTCGAACTGCTGACTTTGAGATCAGCAGTCCTATTCATAACCATTATGCTACCAGAGCGCCTTAAAACATAGGTACTAACTAGATAAACAGAAGAGGGAAGAGCAAGCTTCAAATAGAGAGCAGTTCTTAGCGTACAGTGAGGGGGAAACAGAAAGAAAGCCACCCATCACCACTGACTCATGGTGACCCCATGGGCAACAAAGGAGAAATGAGCTCTCGAGGGGTTTCTTAGCTGGGACCTTTCTGGAAGCAGGTCACCTGACTTGTGTTCTGGAATACCACTGAAGGCATTTGAGCCCTCAAACTTTTGATTGGTAGCTGAATGCAAACCATTTGCAACCTCCAAGGTTCTTCTTAGCAAAGTAGGTAATGTCTATTGTTAGGTGCTTTCACAGTGATTCCTACTCATAGCAACCCCGTAGGGTTTCCAACTGCAATCTTCATGGTAATGGATTGCAAGCTCATTTCCCCATGAAACTGCCAGCTTCGAAACGCCAACCTTTCGGTTAGCAGCCAAGCATTTAATTATTCGTGCCATCAGGGTTTCTTGGTGATACATAAACATTTGTTAATATCATAATGGAGTCCTGGTGTGGCTCTGCAGGATCATGCGCTGGACTGCAAGGTCAGTTTGAACCACAAAGTTGGTGGTTCAAACTCACCAGCTACTGCTCAAAAACCCTACACAAAGTCACTATGAGTTGGAACTGACTCAATGACACTTAACAACAATATCATTAATACATTGAGTCACATGAATGTCAGGAGGATCAAAGAGATGACTGGGGCAGTGACCATGTGGTACTATCAATGTTGCTAGAAGTCCTAAGGAAATGTTGTTGTTGTCAGGTGCCATCGAGTTGGAACCGACTCATAGCGACCCCATGCACAGCAGAACGAAACAATGTTCGATCCTGGGCCAACCTCACTACCGCTGCCACACTTGAGTCCATCAATGATGCCACCTGGCTGATCCATCTCGTTGGGGGTCTTCCTCTTTTTCTCTGACCCTCCACCCTACCCAGCATGACATCCTTCTCCAGCGATTGTTTCCTCCGGACAATATGTCCAAAGTAGGAGAGACGAAGCTTAGCCATCCTGGCCTCCAAGGAGCACTCTGGCTGCACTTCTTCCAAAACAGATCTATTGGTTCTTTTGGCAGTCCATGGCACTTTCAGTATTCTCCTCCAACACCACAACTCAAAGGCATCAATTCTTCTACGATCCTCCTTATTCACTGTCCAGCTTTCGCATCCATCTGAGGCTATTGAAAACACAATGGCCTGGGTCAGACGCACCCTAGTCCTCAAGCTGACATCTCTGCTCTTCAACACTTTAAAAAGTTCCTGTGCAGCAGATTTGCCCAGTGCAATACGTCGTCTGATCTCTTGACTGCTACTTCCGCGAGTGTTGATAGTTGATCCAAGAAGAATGAAGTCCTTGACAACTTCAATCTTTTCTCCATTGATAAGAATGTTGTTTATTGGTCCAGTGGATCCTCCAATATCTTCAGAATGGAAGTGAATTATCTTTGGAGTCTCAGGGACTTCAGTTTGAAACCCAGCTGTGCCACTTCCTGCCTGGACATGGTGGCAAAGGTGTCTGCTTTGTGTGATTGAGGATAGATGAGATGAGCAGATGAAATGCCGACACATAGTAGGAACTAGGTTTGTGTCTGTTTTTCTATCCCTTCACATGGCCCTGCCATGGTGTAAGCAACGCCTACTCGTGTCAGACAGAGTCCTGTCCCTGAAGAGTGGGGTTTGGGGTTTGTAGATGAAGGTGGGCTGCAAGGATGGTCTGTCTCCAGCTCAGGACAGGCATACAGGTGCAGGTGGCATTTGCGTGCAGGCTTTGGCATGAGCAGCCCCTCATTATGCGATCTGTCAACATCTGTCTCACTGACTGCTAGGCATTTAGTTCTGTTTTCAAGGAAGAGTGTTTATAAGCAATTAATAATGATTAATAATGAACTCAGTAAATCATGATTGGGCTTAGATATTACCATTCCTTGGCAGAAATGGGCCAGAAGTGGGGGCAGGGCTGAGTAGACAACAAATGATGGTACACGTGGCTCTTTGGGCAGATAGCAACATGGAGACGGTGCTGGCCACCGTGGTACCTGGGGCCTGTCTTCTGTGCTCCAACCTTGCTCCTCAGACCCTGGGGAATCTGCAGGACTGGCTCACAGTGGCCCCAGCACCTCATTCCATCTCCAACTTACTCAGAGTAGCTTTAGCTTAATCTGCTTTATATATTGAGGTTCCATGAATTTCATTGAAAAAAAAAATCCACTTCTACGGATAAAAACAAAAGCATGAAAACTATTGCATTAGTTTAAGAGGGAAACTAGGGTTGTGTTAGAGTCTGTGTTCCTTTACCACCTGCTTTGGGGTTTCCCTGTTATACAAGAGGGTGGTTGAGAAGTCTGCATTCAGCACAGAGCATAATAATGATGCCTCTGTACATTTTCATATCCTGTACTAGTTGGCACTGTACTGTTAATCACATTCCTTATTAGATTCTCACAGTGACCTGCTAAGCTGTTCAGAGCAGGATGAGTCCCTCATTTCTGAAGGAGCTGAATGGGGCCAGTGGGACTCGGGGAGCTCCACAGGGAGATAGAAACCTGACTGGTTCTGGCTGGTGGTGGGGTTCATGATGCTCCCCTTAGCATGGACACCCCTCAGGTGTTTCCTCTTGTCAGGTGCTGTGCTGGGAACATTACCTGATGTCCCACTTAGTTCTCACCACAACCCTAGGAAACGTGCAGGATTATGGGTAAATCAAGGCTCTGTGCCATTGAGTGGTGTGTTCAAGGTCACAGGGATGAAGATTTATGCACTTAAGTTGACTTTTGTTGTTTCTAAGTGCTGTCCAGTCAGTTCTGACTCATAGTGACACTGTATAGGGTTTCTGAGGAGTACCTGGTGGGTTTGAAGTGCCAACCTTGTGGCTCAGTCCAGTGTTGATCCTACAGCACCACACCAGGAGTCTAATCATGAGGAAACGATCAACAAATCCAAATTGAGGGACAGTGTAAAACAAAATAAAACAAAACAGAAAATGTCCTGGACTCTTCAAACATGTCAGCATCCTGAAATATAAACAAAGAGGGGAGCTAGATTGTAAAAGAAAGAAAACACAAAACTCAGCTATTAAGGACTTTATGGTAAAAGTCAACGATTTTTAATATAGACTATATATTAGCTTTTAGTATGACATTTAGCATAGTGTTTTGTTGTTAAGTGTTGTCAAGTCGGTTCTGACCCATAGAGACCCTTAATGAGCTCTGGTAGCGTAGTGGTTACGAATCGGGCTGCGAACCTTAAGGTCAGCGGTTCGAAACTACCAGCTGCTCCGCGGGAGAAAGATGAGGCTTTCTACTCCCGTAAAGATTTACACCCTCGGAAACCCTGTACAGGGTCGCTATGGGTCGGACCCGACTCGATGGCACTTAACAACAACAACAACAACAACAGGGTTTCCAAGGAGCAGCTGGTGAGCTTGAACTGCCGACCTTGCAGTTCAAATTGACTTTGCAGTCCAGCACAATAACCCACAGCACCACACCAAGATTCCTAGCGTAGTGTTGTTGTTGTTTAAGTGCTGTCGAGTTGATTCCGACCCATAGTGACCCTGTATAGGGTTTCTGAGGAGCAGCTGGTGAGTTTGAACTGCCAACCTTGCAGTTCAAACAGCTTCCGGTCTGCTGCATTAGCCCACAGCCCCACATCAGGACTCCTAGCATAGCATAGCAATACTATATTTCTTAAGTGTGACCATTGCATTATTTTTCCATAGGAGACAGTGCTTATTCTTAGAAGATCCATAAATATTTATGGGTAATGTATTATGAAGTCTGCAACTTGTTGCTGATGTTAAGTCCCGTTGAGTCAGTTCCCACCCATAGCTACCCTAGATAGGGTTTCCGAGGAGTGCCTGGTGAGCTTGAAGCGTCAACCTTATGGTTCAACTGACTTTGCAGTCCAGTGCATTAACCCACAGTGCCACACCAGGACTCCTCAAATGGCTTGGGGAAACGTTTACACAGAGATAGAGAGAAAGATGTATGTATAGACATGTACATCTATGGATATATACATATGAAATATACATATATATTCATGTGGATATATTTTAATTCATATTCTCCTTCAGCAAAGATTTAAAGCCTCAGAAACCCTATACAGGGTCACTATTAGTCTGACCAATTCAACGTACCTTAACAACAACAACATGTACATAGAAAGAAAGGAAAAGGTACAATGCATCAAATGGTGAATCTGGGTAGAGTATTCGATCATTTGTTGTACTATTCTCTCAACTTTCCTGTGGGTTTGAATGCTTAAAAAGTAAAAATGGGGAAAACATTTTTCAAAAAGGAAAGGGTCTGTCGAGGCCTTTTTACCGTGTGTCTACCTAAGGGGCTGATGACAAAGTCCTTTAGATAAGCCTACTGGACAGAAGAATCCTATAGTGGGCCTAGTCCGGACTAGTGTGTGGCCTATGGGTCAGGCCTGCATGGTGCTTGCTGAACCTAATCTGTGACCCTAATCACTAACTCACTGTGATTCTGTCTGTGTTTGTCCCAGAAAGTCCCCAGAAAACGATCTTGCTGGCTGACAGAGAAGCCCAGACTGTGACGTTTGCACACTGCCCAGACACTTATATATCATTCATAGCTCATTAACCTGAACTAAAAAAGGAAACCACTCCATATAGCCAGCTGCAAATCCTCTAGGGGATGATCCGGGCTTGGTTCAGATTATATAAACCATTCTGCCACTCTTGACCCTCTGTTCCCAACTTTTCCTATTGTTCTTGGAGAAGGGTGTGGATATTCATTCAACCCTCTTCATGTCTATTCTTCATGTTTGCTCCTCATAAATGGTAGGGAATGTATTTGAAGAGGGAAGGACAGTGGTTGTCAGGACTAAAATGGAGTCTTGTCACTATTTGTAGATTTCTACCTCTGGCTCTTGATCCATCTTCACCCCAACCCGATAAGCATGAAAAATGAAGAGTTGATTCTAATGGCATCTGGTCTTGAAGATCCCATGGCATTTCACAGATGGTTTCTAGAAAATCTAATTAATCTGTGAGAGAGGTTTTGATCTAAATCTACCCTGAAGATAGAACACAACAAGATGGGTGGGAAGTACAGCAGGAGGAATTCAAGCTAGAAATAAAACTATCAGATGATATAGACATGCAATAAATTTCCAAGAGTAGCTGGTACCTCTCTTCCCCAAAAGATTTTCAACACAAGAAAGAACCCCTACATAGTATATTCTACATTCCAGATCCTGCTTAACTCATGTAACCCACACCAGGCTGACTTGCCACATCAGACCCAGATCCCAGGTATGCACATACAATGTAGCCTAACCAAACAGAGGACCCCTATCCTGGACATAGTCATGGGTTTAGGAATATGTCACATGACCCAAAGAAAGTCTTCCCATGGATTTTGCTTAAGCTTTTGGGCGGAAAATACTTAGTGTGAGTTCATGAGCTGTAAGGACAACATAAACCAAATCTGTCATGGATCATCTTGCTTCCACTTCATAACACACCCAGACTTGGCTACAGGTAACCAAGAGATGGTAACTGAAACAGAGCCCTTGGCACCAGTCATGTAACTCTATTCCCTTTGGCTTTCCTATTATTTAGCCAAAATGTTTTCTATTTTGCCCAATACAGCTTCAGTTGCCTTTCTGTCACTTGCAACCAAAAAAGTGCTGATATAGCTTCATTTTCCTAGCCCTTAAGCGTCACCTCGGAATCCTGGTGTGGTGTTGAAGGTTAATGTGCTGGACTGCAAAATCTTTTGAACCACAAGCTCGGTGGTCCAAGCTCACCCGCTGCGCCTTGGAAACCCTAGATAGAATCACTATGGGTTGGAACCGACTCGACAGCACTTAACAACAACAAAGCCTCATCTCATCCCATAAACAAGCACACACCATCTTCTTAAGTGGTTTTAGTGCCTTCCTGCTTCAGGACTTGGCAAGGAGAGAGGACAATGACTAATGATATCTCCAGGACTCGACTCCCCATTTTATGATGGGCAAAGCATTGATTCATTGACCTGGATGAGACCCGGGAGAGTACCTAACCAACACAACCTGTCTTTGATACAAAGTCTCCTTCAACGTTTCCACCAGGTGATCACTCTGTTCTGACCCCAGCCAAGGGGACCCTTCCTCCCTTCTGAGGCTGCCTTTTCTATTTGGGATAGTTCTTTTTGTCTTTTCAATCTTTTATTGTGAGTTTTATTTTATTGTAAAAAGGTTTACAAAGAAAATGAGTTTTCCATCCAACCATTTATACACATTTTGTTTCATGTCATTGATTGTAATCCCCACAATGTAACATCACTTATCCCACTTCCTCCTTATGCTTCCCATTTCCATTCTTGCTTTTTTCCAAACCTTTCTGAACTTTATCCTTAAGTAAATGCTGCTCTTTTGATCTCTGACGGTTGATTATTCTAAAGACTGTGTACCTCACTAGTGTAATTGTATCCCTTATGGACCTAGCTGGGGGGGGGGTGGTGGAGGTGTTGTGGTTCTGTATGATAAGTGCTGGGTGTGAATCACAAGATCGGCCATTGGAGCCCACCAGCTGCTCCATGGGAGAAAGATGAAACATTCTGTTCCTGCCAAGATGCACAGCTTTGGAAAACCTACATCACTACAAGTTCAGAATCAACAGGAAGGCACTTACCTAACTTTAATTTTATTGTGTGGCTGAAAATGGACCCATGGTATATGTTCATTTTCAGACTTGAAGAGTGGCTAAGGGAGACGGTGTCACAGGTTCCACCAGGCTTTTTCTGACCAATGACTTTGAACTCCCTCCCCCTGCCCCCCATTTTCCTGCAACTCTGCTCAGGATCTTTGAATATGATCCTTGTCAGAGCAGTTGGCAGTGGCACCCAGGCATAATCTAGTTCTTCTGGCCACAGGGTCATAGAGACTGAAGTTCACATGCCCATTCGTCCATTGGACTAACTGTTTCCAATTTTCATCACTCTTCTTGGCTCCACACAGGGAGAGATCAATAGTTGTACCTTAGATGGCTACTCATGAACTTTAAAGACTCTAGTTACTGCTCACAAAGTAGAACATTATATTATGGACTATGTTAGGCCAATTGATCTTGGTGTTCCCCAAGACCATGGTCCTGAATCCCCAAATCCCATGACTCATTCCTTTAAGGTATTTGGTTATGTCTAAAAAGTTCTCATAGCTTTGCCAATATTATGGATTGCCTGGATGCTTCACCACATTCATGGTTATATTTGTAATATAGGTTAATATACATGTAGAAAGAAGCAACCTCTGTCAAATCTACATGTATTGGTGGATATAGTCCCAGTCTCCCTTCCACACACATTCAGTTGCATTTCTATCCATTCATCCACTTCTAGATCATATTGAGTTGTTGTTGTTGTTAAGCGCCATCAAGTCAGTTCTGACCCATAGCGACCCTGTATAGGGTTTCTGAAGAATGGCTGGTGAGCTTGAACTACCAACCTTGCAGTTCAAACTGACTTTGCAGTCCAGTGCATTAACCCACAGCACCACACCATGTTATTGTAGGACTGTGCATATCACAGTGTTTATCTCTTACATTCCTCCAAGTGTCTTCCCCTGCCTCCATCATTTTTTGCCGACTTCCCTCTTATTGTCAATTGCCTTCCCCTTCGACAAAGTTGTGGCATGCTAGGAGCAACACTGGACCGTGAACCACAAGCTCAGCAGTTCAAACCCACCAGCTGTCCCTTGGAAATCTTATACAGGATCACTATGGATTGGAACTGACTCGAGAGCCCTTAAGAAGCACCCTTATACCCTGACAACCATCAGAGAATATTTCTTTTAGTGTGAAAACCTTTTCTCAATTTTTTGGAATAGGGGTCTTATACAATATTTATTCTTTTGTGATTGACTGATCTCACTCAGCATAATGTCCTCCAGGTTCATCCATGTTATGAGGTGTTCCACAGAGTCATTGTTATTTTTTAGAGTTACACGGTATTCCAATGATATGTGTTTACTATAGTTTGTTTATCCGTTCTTCCATTGGTGAGCATTTAGGTTACTTCTATCTTTTTGCTATTATGAATAGTGTTGTGATGAACGTGGACATACATAGATCTATTCATTAGTCTGGTCTTTTTCATACTGACCAAAAATCTAGTTGCTTACGTTCCCAGTACTGGTCACACTTCTTAAAGTGACACATAGTAAGTTTGCTTTCTTTATTCATTACAACCTTCAGGTACTTATGGGGAATATTCTGGCTTCTTGATCCTGCCTATGTATTTGAGCCATTCTGCATATTACTTCATCACAGTTATTCTTTTATTAACCAGTTCTGGTGGCATATGCTCTTCAGGGCTGCATCCTGCACACACCAGGTGCTAGGCTGACAGCACCCAGATGTATTGTTGTTGTCATTAGGTGCCGTCTGGTTCTTTCTGAACCATAGTGATTAGTATAGGTTCCAGAGGAGTGGCTGGTGAGTTTGGGCTACTTACAAGAATGTAGCCCAAGACCACATTAGCATCATCAAGGGATGGTAAGAAAGGAGAAGGAAGCATTGTTTTTAATTAAAAAAAAAAACAACAAAAAACAAGTAATATGTTTTGTAAGGAATTTGGAAAACATTGAGAAGACAAAATATTACCTTTAATTCTACCATCTAGAAATAAGCACTGTTAACACTTTATTGGAGTCCTGGTGTGACACTGTAGGATAAACACTGGACTGCAAGTTTGGTTTAACTGCAAGGTCTGTGGTTCAAATTCACCAGCTGCTCCTCTGAAACCCTACACAGGGTAGCTATGAGTCAGAGCCAACTTGATGGCACCTAAAAACAACAGTACTTTATTAAGGAGTCCTGTAGTGTAGTGGAGTATATGCAGGGCTGCTAACCACAAGGTTAGCAGTTAGAGTCTACCAGTCACTCTGCAGAAGCAAAATGAGGCTTTCTGCTCTCATAAAGATTTACAAGCTTGGAAACCCTATAAAGGGTGAGTTTCAATAACCTCATATGCATGTGAAAGATAGACAGTGAATGAGGAAGACCGTAGACAAATTAATGCTTTTGAGTTATGGTGTTAGAGGAGAATATTGAAAGTGCCATGGGCTGCCAAAAGAAAAAACAGATCTGTGTTGGAAGAAGTGCAGCCAGAGTGCTCCTTGGAGGCCAAGATGGCCAAATGTCATCTCTCGTACATTGGACGTATTGTCAGGAGGGACCAGTTGCTGGAGAAGGATATCATGTTTGGTAAGGCAGAGGGTCAGAGAAAAAGAGGAAGACCCCCAACGTGATGGATTGGCCAAGTGGCAGCATCGATTAACTCAAGTGTGGCAACAATTGTGAGGTTGGCCCAGGATCGGGCAGTGTTTCGTTCTGCTGTGCATAAGGTCACTATGAGTCGGTACCGACTCGATGGCACCTAACAACAACAACGTAAGTCAGAACCTACACAGTGACACACAACCACCAACATTTTATTATCTCTCTTCTAAGTCTTTTTCTAATAAGAATTAAAATATAATTTAAAAATAAAATTTGGAAATGTAGCAATAAAGACATAGGCTAAGTTTGGCCATGTTCTATTGATACTTGTTGACCGTGAGATGAGAGAAAGAAGAGACAAGCCTTGCTGGTCTGAAGTTTTAGGAGATGTGCGAACTCCCAAGCTCATGAGCACTGACCTAGCTGCAGGGGACTAGAGCTGAGAGTGAAGCAGTCAGCTGGTCTGAATGCAGGGAGTAGAGTGGATTATACGCTGAGAGACATACATGGAGACATGCAGGGAGACATGCATGAACTTCCAAACCGTTTGACCTAACTTGGATGGCTAGCTGACCAGAACTCAACCAGATGAAGAGAAAGATGCTTGATACTGTGAGCAAATGTAAATTGCTACAATTTGATGAACTGGACCTTTGCATATGTATGTTGTTGTTGTT
>NW_006408628.1:5231834-5245421 GCF_000296735.1 Chrysochloris asiatica
TCAAAATTCCAACCAAAATGGAAGGATTCTTCATATCACAGAACAAACTTGTTTCCTCAGGGTTGATAAGGATGGGCAATCTAGACATTGGTGGTGGCAGCTGTGTGCTGTGGCGTCAGTTCCAACTCACAGAGACCCTGAAGAGGGTTTCCGAGGCTGTAAATCTTTACGGGAGCAGAACGCCTCATCTTTCTCCCAAGGGACAGCTGTTAGTTTCGAACTGCTGACCTTGCGGTTCGCAGCCCAGTTCATAACCACTACACTACCAGAGCTCCTTAATGCGCCAGACTGCAAAGCCGTTTGAACTGCAAGGTCGGTGGTTCAAGCTCACCAGCTGCTCCTTGGAAACCCTATACAGGGTCACTATGGGTCTGAATCATTTTGACGGCACTTAGCAACAATCTAGACATTGGCTATCAATAATGGGGGTAGTGGTTATAAAGGCATGAAGTGGCTAGTTTTCATAAGTGTTTCAGAACAAGGCAGGTAAGGTAGAATCCCCACTGAATAGCTTTCCTCTTATCCAGATGGATCTTGTAGAAAGGGATGTGGATGATGCTGATAGGATTTTATGATTCAATTGTGAGTACTTGTTAGCAGGATTAATTGTGATTGTCACAACTGTAACTGTAGATGATATGTAGCTAACTAAAAGGGGAAGTAGTTAATCTCTCATTTCAGGAAGAGATGATTCCCAGGACCATCAAGAAGGAAGAGCATGAGATTCTAACTAGAAAAGCAGCAACAGCAGAGACAGTGACAGAGGCAGTGGCCTGGAGAGACAGAGCAGCTGCGGGCTCTAGTCCCAGGGACTGAGTAAGGCTGTGTGCCTGTGGGCAGGAGGCTGGCTTGCAGAATGTGCCCTTTGGGCATATAAATGAATATATATTATTGTTTTGTATGTGTACATCAAATATTTTAGCTTTGTTCATTTGTGAAATATAAAATGTAAAAGAGAAGCCTCAGGGAGGAAGTAGGATCACTGTTGTTGCATGGAGGGGACTGTCATCATTGAGATGAAGCAAAGTGCATAATTTGTTGAATGTAAAGCTGATGATCTTGTCTATTAACCTTCACTCAATTCACAACAAAAAGTTAATACAAATAAAATTTGGAATCAAACTCTGGATACTTACTGGAGTTAGGAGCATATTTCCACATCATTAAATAATCCACGGAAACATGATTGGTAATGATTACATACTGTGGCTGGACCCTCATTATTTTTTTAACCTTGAAAAAGGATCCCTGGTAACGTAGTGAATACATGTTGGGCTGCAAACCTCAAGGTCTGCAGTTCTAATCTACCAGCCACTCCTCAGAAGAAAAGATTCCGCTTTCTGCTCCAGTTAAGATTTACTGCCTTGGAACTGACTTCACAGCACACAACCCACCAACCACTTACTCATTGTCAAACACTAAGGTCTTCTCACATTTCATTTTAATAAATAACCATACAATGAACATTTCTAGTAGAGATTTCTAGATGTAGGTTGAGGAGATAGTAGGGTATGGATATGTGTAAGGTTTTTGCTTCTTCATGACAAATTCCACTCCAGAAACACATATATTTATCTTCCCATCAGCAGTGAACGAAGCTCTTGTCTTACTATCTTCTGCTCAGCATTAAGTATTATAATGTCTTGCATTGTAACCAATTAGGGTAAACAGTATTTAGCTGCTGTATAAATTGTTCTTTGATTATTCATAATATTGAATCTTTTTAGGTTGATTAAAATGGTTTTTAAATGGCATGAAATTTGTACCTTTTCTGTGACTTCTTCCATTGCTGATGGGGGGAAATGGTATTTACGTGTTGTCTTAAGTTGCATTCCTTTGCTTATTATTAAAGTTGAACATTCTTTAGGTTTATTGAAACAGTTTATAAATGGAATAAAATTGATACCACTTTTGTAACAGCTTCCATTATTTTTATGCCTAGTGAATTAATTTAATAAATTGAGAAAAATGTACTGATACTAAATTTTTAAAATGAAAACTCATAATGTCCCCAGGTCTGACTGGAAAGCTGCCACACCTACTCCAAGGTTGTTTTAAAGGAGCAAGTGCCTTGTAGCAGAAGGTGGCATATCCTTTGAAAGGATATGTAAGTGAGATCATTGTCATCATCTTCTTTCTGTTTCAAACTCCCCATCTCTCTCAGTTGCAATCACAAGGGTTAGATGTGTGGAAAGGGTACAGTGAAGTCCAAGTTTGGATGACTGTGGAGGGAACAAAGGTTTCTTTTTGTACCTCCAAAGATTGATGTGGAATCCTGGTATGGTGGTGTAAGAGAAGCACTAGAATACTAACCATGAGGTCGGTGGTTCAAATCCATCAGCCACTCCTCACAAACCCTATACAGGGTTGCTGTGAGTCAGAACTGACTCAACAGTGCTTGACAACAACAACAAAGGCTGATGTGACCATTGTATAAAACATATCGAAGACATCTGATTTCCCTGGCATTTAAACAACTGGAGTCGGCCAGTAAATAGCATTAATTAAGGATCAGCTAAGCCTTGAAATAAGCATTAGCAAAAGCACTTAGGGCTAAGGCAATAATGGAGAAAGGGAAGTCATTGTAGAAAGAGGAGATGGTAATGATAGGGCAGTAGAAGAGAAATAGAGAGAGTAGCTAATTCTATCCCCCTCACTTCCAGCATTTCATTTCTTTGCTCCAGGTGAAATGGGGATTAGAAGAGAAACGGTTTGCTTTATAGGTGGCCGGATGACACAATGGCTAAGTGCTACACTACTAACCAAAAAGTTGGAGGCTCGAACCCACTCAGCAAACAATCCTAGCAATCTGGTATGGAAAAGTCACAGCCTTGAAAACCCTGTTTAGCAGTTCTATGCTGCAACACCTGGGATTGTCTTGAGTTGGAATAAACTGAACAACAATTAACAACAAGTGTTGCATTCTAGAAATATGGTACCATCACAAGATGCTGTTAGGAAATTTACAAATTATATACCCAGTTCTTATCTTGTCTGTAAATAAATTCTAAGTCACATAAATAAATTCTACATGGATTTAACATTCAACAATTTCAACAAATAATATTCGTATGTCTACTATGAGCCCTGGTGTGGTGCTGTGGGTTAATGCGCCAGACTGCAAAGCCCTTTGAACTGCAAGGTTGGCGGTTCATGCTCAACAGCTGCTCCTCGGAAACCCTATACAGGGTCGCTATGGGTTGGAATCGACTCAACGGCACTTAACAACAACTATGAGACAGACACAATGTTAGGTGCTGGGAATACAAAACAGATATGATTTACAGTGTCAAAGAGTTTATAGGCTAGTTGGGGATACAGATACTGAATTAAGTAAATGAATAAAATATGCAACTACAATTCTTGATAAAAGCTGTGAAGGAAAACAATTGTTGTGCTAAGAGAAAGAATGACAGGGGTTGGGAGAACTTACATTTTATGCTGTTATGTATTAACTAAGAGCCAACTCGATGGCACCAGACAACAGGAAATGGATACTGATGTACATAAAGATTTAAGTTCCAGGATGCACATTATAGCACAGTCTATCATGAATTAAAATCCAGAGACAACCTCAAGAGGGTATATTTATGCAATGGAACAGAGTAAAATCAATAGAAATGCTTTTGTTAAATTTCTACTTTATGGGCATATAAATGTGTTCAAGTGAAAAATGACAGTTATAAATAAATAAGTATTTATAGTAGAATTGCATTTTGTTTTAAAATATTGTGCATGTGCATGGTGTTATTGTTAAGTGTCATCCAGTAGGTTCCGACTCATAGCGACTCTATATAGGGTTTCCAAGGAGCAGCTGGAGAGCTTGAACTGCTGGTCTTGCGGTTCAAACTGACCTTGCAGTCCAGTGCACTAACCCACAGCGCCACCCCAAGACTCCGCATATATGCATAGATTTATCTTAAAAATGCTAACAATGATCCTCTCTAGGTGGTGAGCTTACATGTAAGTTTTGGGGTTTTTTCTTCTCTTCTCCACTCCTTTATGTGTTGTATGATCTCTATTGAAGTAGCCTATATGACTTTTAAAGCTGTTTTCATATTGAGTTGAGTAAAAGTGAATCATTACAGTTGCCTTGGGCCAGAAGAGCCTGGAAGATGATCCTGTCTATTTTGCTTCCTGGGAACAGGCCTGTTTGATCCGCATCACCTGACCTTGGGGACCAGTGCTAATCCCTGGGGGAGGCAATATCCTCTGCCAATCCCTTTTGATCCCTGCTTTAGACGCAGTCAGCCCATCCACATAAGCCCCCTGCTCAGTGTTTTCTCTTTTCCTGGGAAACAAAGCCCTTTGCGTGCTCTGATTCACGACCCGGCTGGGGGCCGAGTCACTGCAGTCTCAGACGCAGGTGTCTGGGTGACACAACGCAACACGAAGCTGCCAGGATAAGGGCAGCCCTTCCGCCTTCAGGACTGTGAAATGTCAGGCATGATTAGAAAGGTCACTTGTCCTGACACCTCTGGGCTTCCCAGGGAGCAGCCTTCCTGCTGGGAACATTCTTAATTGTGCTTCCTGTTGTGACACCCTTGCCTGCTCACCTCCCTATAATAAAGGAAGCCGTGTCTTCCCCTGAGTCCTTCCTGAACTCAGGGGAGGGAGGCACCGAGGATTTCCAACACTTGCAAACCATAGCAGCCCTCAGATTTAAGAAAGGAGGTGGGAGATGCATTTCTAGGAAAGGGAAGTTAGAGGTGAATGAAGAAAACTCCATCCCTGCAGCAAACAAAGCGTAGTCCTGAGAGGAGTGTTAGTGAGCGGTAAGAGAATCCATGGAGAAATGAATAGATACTGTGCAAAGGACCCTGACACCCCAAAACTGTGTCAGTAGACCGAGGAACTTATAGTACAAACTCTGAGGACTGAGGTGCGGTGGTGATGTGCCTTGGATTCGGTTCCCACTCATAGCGACCCTGCATAGGGTTTCCGAGGCTGTAAATCTTAACGGGAGCAGAAAGCCTCGTCTTTCTCCTGCAGAAGAGCTGGTAGTTTCTAATGGCTGACCCTGAGGTTAACAGCCCGACCCGTAAGCACTGAACTACCAGAGCTCTTTGTTGTTGTTAAGTGCTGTTGAGTTGGTTCCGACCCATAGCAACTCTGTATAGATAGGGTTTCCAAGGAACAGCTGGTGATCTTGAACCTCCAATGTTGCGGTTCAAACCGACCTTGCAGTCCATGTATTAACCCACAGTGCTACACCAGAACTTCTTAGAACTTCTCAGATAACAATGTGGTCCTGGCCTCATCCCATAGGTCAGGGGTGCTGCCCAGAAATCTGCATTTTAAAGGAGTGCCAGGGTTACTGAGAAGTAGACGGTCTATACATCCACTTTGAGAAGCCCAGACAAAGGAATAAAGATGGAGAAAAGCTTGAAAGACTAGTTAGTTGCTGGGCACCTCAGGGGAGTTCAAGAGGATATTGAGGGATAGGATGGGATAGAAGGGGATGAAACAAGAGTTTCTGGAGCCCAAGCTAGCCTGAAAGCAGCATCTGATCCTGTACTTGATGTGAGTTCTCCCAACACCAGAGTCTGGAATTAGTGGCTTTATGAGGACCTGTGCTCCCATGACCCACTGACCATGAATGTGTGTGACTCACATACGTTGTTGTTGTTGTTAAGTGCCATCAAATCAGTTCTGACTTATAGCAACCTTGTATGTGGTTTCCAAGGAGTAACTGGTGGGTTTGAACTTCCAATCTTACGGTTGTCAATAGAGTACTGATCCCACAATGTTACAAAAGGGTCTGATTAAAAGGCAGATTGTGATTCAGTAGATCTCATTGGGAGCTGAGATTCTGATTTCTAGCACGCTCTCAGAAACTTCTGGCCTACTCTGGGTAGCAGGACTCTCCTGGGCGCTCTACCTGAGCTTCTCAGTGTAATCACCCAAGGAGCTTTGGGAAATTATGACATCCATGCCTACCTTCATAGATTAAGCACTAATTAGTCAGATTAATATGGAAATTCTGGAAGCCTGTCAGAGGGGCCACAGACAGATTCAGACACCCGAGCCTGGCTAATATTGTACATTTGAAAAATTTTAAGTATTATAGTAATCCTCACAATCATTGCTATGTTTGAGCCACAGATGCAGTCACTGTGAATCCATCTCCTTGAAGGGCTTCCTCATTTTCTCTGGCCCTCTACTTTACCAAGCATGATGATCTTTTCCAGGGATTGAATTTTTCCTGATAACATGTCCGAAGTAAGTGAGACAAAATGTGTAAGAGAGACAAAGTCTCACCACCCTTGCTTCTAAGGAGAAGTACTGACTGTACTTCTTCCAAGGCAGATTTGTTTGTTCTTCTAACAGACTATGGGATAATCAATATTCTTCGCCAACACTACAAGTCAAATTCATCAATTCTTGTTTGGGTTCCCTTACTCATTGTTCAGCTTTTCACTTGCATGAGAGACAATTGAAAATACCACGGCTGGGGTTAAGCACACCTTAGTCATCAAAGTGACATCTTAGTTCTATGAGAAATACATTGCTGTTGTTAAGTGTCATCATGTTGGTTCTGACTCATAGCAACCCTACATTGGGTTTCTGAGAGTAACTGGTGGATTTAAACCAACAGCCTCTTAGTTAGCACTCCATTGCTTATCCTACAGCTTATCTATTGCTTATCCACACCAAGACTCCGATAAATATATTATACTAGTGCAAAATGTTAATAATAGGGGGAAACTGTGTATAGGAGAGGTGGGCATATATGAGATCTCTATACTATTCCCTCGACTTATCTATAAATCTACAATTGCTCGATCACAGACATTGTATACAATGCTGACTATGATAGGATAATATCTATTCACCTAAAGGGAAGACCAGTTAATACCACTATTATTCAAATTTATGCACCAATTATTAAAGCCAGTGATGATGAAGTTGTAGAAATCTACCAACTTCTTTAGTCTGAAATTGATCAAACATGCAATCAAGATGTATTGATAATTACTGGTGATTGGCATGAAAAGTTGGAAACAAAGAGGAAGGATCAGTAGATGGAAAATTTGGCCTTGGTGATAGAAATGATGCTGGAGATCACATGATAGACTTTTGCAAGAACAATAACTTCTTCATTGTAAATGTCTTTTTTAAACAACATAAAAGATGACAATACACATGGACCTCACTAGAAGGAATACACAGAAATCAAATTGACTACATATGTGGAAAGAAATGGTGGATGCATATCACCAGCCAAAACAAGATTAGAGGCAGACTGTGGAACCGATCATCAATGGCTCATATGCAAGTTCAAGAAAATTAAAACATGTCCATAAGAGCCAAAATATGACCTTGAACAGATTTGATGAATTAGACATTAATGACCAAAGACCAGAAGAACTGTAGGATGGCATCAAGAACCTCATACAGGAAGCAAGCAAAACATCAGTAAGAACACAAGAAAGAAGGAAAAGACCAAAATGGATGTCAGACGACTCTGAAACTCTCTCCAGCTTAGAGATGCTAAAGCAAATGGAAGAAATGAGGGGATAAAAGAGCTGAATAGAAAATTTCAAAGGGCAACTCAAGAAGACAAAGTAACATATTATAATGAAATGCATAAATATCTGGAGTTAGAAAACCAAGAGGAAAGAACACACTCAGCTTTCTTAACTTAAAGAACTGAATACTTGCAAAATTGAAAGGCTCTATAGGTAAAATGATGCAGAAGGCATCAAAAGGAGATGAAAGTAATACACAGACTCACTGTACCAAAAAGAAATGGTCGATGTTTAACCATTTCAGGAGGTAGCATATGATCAAGAGCCAATGATACTGAAAGAAGAAGGCCAAGGTACACTGAAGGCATTGGCCTGGTTCTGGAAATTGATGGAATACAAGTTGAAATATTTCAACAAACTGATGAAGCACTAGTGGCACTCACTCATCTATGCCAAGAAATTTGGAAGGTAGCTACCTGACCAACAGATTGGAAGAGATCCACATTTGTGCCCATTCCAAAGAGAGGTGACCCAACAGGCAAAATCATTGGATGATATCATTAATATCACATACAAGTAAAATTTTGCTAAGGATAATTTAAAAATGGCTGCAGCAGTATACTGAGAGGGAGCTACCAGAGGTTACGGCCAGATTCAGACAGGGAATGAGAGGAGGGACATCATTGCTGACGTCAGATGGATCTTGGCTGAAAGCAGAGAATACCATAAAAATGTTTACCTGTGTTTTATTGTCTATGCAAAGGCTTTCAATTGTGTAGCTCATGATAAGCTGTGGACAACATTGCAGAGAATGAGTATACTATGAGGAGCCTGTACATAGACCAAGAGGCAGACATTTGAACAGAACAAGAAGTCACTGAATGGTTTAAAATCAGGAAAGGTGTGTGCCAGGGTTACATCCTTTCACCAAACTTATTCAATCTGTATGTTGAGCAAATAATCTGAGAAACTGGATTATATGAAGAAGAGTGTGGCATCAGAAATGGAAAACTCATTAACAGCCTGTGTTATGCAGATGACACAACTTTGCTTGCTGAAAGCAAAAAGGGCTTAAAATACTTACTGATGAAGATAAAAGACCACAGCATTTAGTACTGGCTGCATCTCAATATAAAGAAAACAAAAATCTTCACCACTGGACCAATAAATAACATCAAGATAAATGTAGAAAAGATTGAAATTGTCAGACTTCATTTTGCTGGGATCAACCATTAACACTCATGGAAGCAGCAGTCAAGTAATCAAACAATTTATTGTATTATGCAAATCTGCTGCACAATACTTTTTTAAAGTGTTCAGGAGCAAAGATGTCAGTTTGTGAACAAACGTGTTCCTGACTCAAATCATGGTATTTTCAATTGCCTCATCTGCCTGTGAAAATTGGACAATGAATAAGGAAGACCATAGAAGTATTGATGCATTTGAGTTATGGTGTTAGAGGAGAATATTAAAAGTGCCATGGAAGAACAAACAAATCTATGTTGGAAGAAGTACAGTTAGAATGCTCCTTAGAAGTCAGGATGGCCAGACATAGTATCAGGAGGGACCAGCCCCTGGAGACGGACATCATGCTTGGTAAAGTTGAGGGTCAGCATAAAAGAGGAAGTCCCCCAATAAGATGGATTGGCACAATGGCAACAGCATTGGGTTCAAATGTAGTAATGACTGTGATATTTGTGCAGGACCAGGCAGTGTTTCGGTCTTTTGTGCATAAGGTCACTATGAATCAGTACCAAGTCGACAGCACTTAACAACAGGATTGCTCTAAATATTGTTGTTAGGTGCCATCGAGTTGGTACCGACTCATAGCGACCTTATGCACAGCAGAATGAAATGCTGCCCGATCCTGGGCCAACATCACTATTGTTGCCATGCTTGAGTCCATCGATGCTGCCACCTGGCCAATCCATCTCGTTGGGGGTCTTCCTCTTTTTCTATGACCTTCCACCCTATGAAACATGATATCCTTCTCCAGTGACTGGTCCCTCCTGACAATATGCCCAAAGTGTGAGAGACGAAGCTCAGCCATCCTGGCCTCCAAGGAACACTCTGGCTGCACTTCTTCCAACACAAATCTGTTGGTTCCTTTGGCAGCCATGGCACTTTCAATATTCTCCTCCAACACCGTAACTCAAATGCATCAATTCTTCTCCTGTCTTCCTTATTTACTGTCCAGCTTTCACATGAATATGAGGTTATTGAAAATACCATGGCATGGGTCAGGCACACCTTAGTCCTCAAGCTGACATCTTTGCTCTTCAACACTTTAAAAAGGTCTTGTGCAGCACATTTGCCTAATGCAATATGTCTGTTTGATTTCTTGACTGCTGCTTCCATGAGTGCTGATAGCTGATCCAAGAAGAATGAAGTCCTTCACAACTTCAATCTTTTCTCCATCGATAAGAACGTTGTTTATTGGTCCAGTGGTGAGAATTTTTATTTTCTTTACATTGAGATGTAATCGATACTGAAGGCTGTGCTCTTTGATCTTCATCAGTAAATGTTTTAAGTCCGCTAAATATAGAGTCTATTAATTAAATAACAAATCCACCACCTCAGAAACAAGGACGGAGCTTCTGTATCTGATGTAGGATCCAATGCATGGCTATTGTTGTTTAAATGCCATTGAGTTCATTCCAACTCATAGTGACCTTGTATAGGGTTTCCAAGGAGCAGCTGGTGAGTTTGAGTCACCAACCTTGAGGTTAGTAATCCAGTGCGTATCCTACAACTCCATACCAGGACTCTCAGTGCATGGCAGGCATTCACAAACGCTTGTGGAATCAATGAGATACACTCTTGAGATGGGTTATGAGTTCTGCCTGGAGTGAACCTCACCAGAAGCAGGCCAATATTATCCTAGCTTCCTCAGATCACCATAAGAGTTTCACAATCTTCAAATTAGTCTTATTCTATAGAGATTGGTGACTGAATAAACACTGACTTTTATTCAAACAAAGAAGTTATAGAACTTCTATTGACCCTTTGGGCCACACAAACTTCTTCCATGGCTTCAGGCTACTGGACTTGATAAATAAAAATTGAGGATGGGAGAAACAGAATTCAATTAGGAAAACATTTGTTGTTGTTAAATGCCATTGAGTTAGTTATGACCCATAGAGACCATGTGTAGGGTCTCCAAGGAGCAGCTGGTGTGTTTGAACTGCCGACCTTATAGTTCAAACTGACCTTGCAGTCCACTGCATTAACCCACAGCACCACACCAAGACTCCTGCATGCTGGTATTTAACTCCCTGACACACATCACTGGCCCTTCTCTAACCCTCCCAGGCTCACTTCTCTTGGGGTAATGGGACTAGTGCCCCTAGTTGCTCAGCCTAACTTCACAAACAGTAGTGGCCATGACCATCTAGATGCCACACACTCCCTGCTAGAGCCTCCATGATCTGCCTGGCTGTGCCCTGACATGTTAGTCCAATCTGCTAGCTTAGATGAGTTTATAAACTGCATCATCAGCCAACACTTTGATTAACTTCTTCATGTCCCCATGAAGAGCTTAGGATCCTAGGATGGCACAAACATATATCTAGACATCTACTGAGAAAACAAAGGACTCAACATTAGACAAATCCATAAATTACCCTTGATCTTAGCCAAAGGAGTGTTATGAATTGGAACCAACTTGATGGCACTTAAGAGCATAACAACTTAGTGGAAAGACCAAGAAGTAGTCAAAGCCATGAATTAATTTACTAAGATATTCTTCTTTCCATATTTTCTGGGAAATAAAAAAGAACAGTAGATGTCACGTGTTTAATGCACTCTGGTGGCCCTTGTGGCAACTGTGGCAATTTTCAACCAAGCAGTGGATAGTAATATAGGGAGACCAGTGTATAGCAATATGGGGGACCAGTGAATAGTACTCTAGGGGGACCAGTGGATAGTAATCTAGGGGGACCAGTGGATAGTAATTAGGGGGACCAGTGGATAGTAATATAGGGGACCAGTAGATAGTAATATAGAGGGACCAGTGGATAGTAATATAGGGGGACCAGTGGACAGTAATCTAGGGGGACCAGTGGATAGTAATCGAGGGGGACCAGTGGATAGTAATCGAGGGGAACCACACACTAGTGAAATATGTTCATCATGGAATTGTCAACCATTCAATCTCAAAAGGGCAACACTTAGCTAGGGACAACGTTTAGAGGTGTTGGAAAGGAGGGTGGGATGGAAATAGGAAGCACAGGAAGGAAATTAGATGACTGTTGTTGCATGGAGGGGATTGCAATCATTGACATGAAACAAAGTGTGCGATTTGTTGGATATAAAACTGATGGTCTGCTCTGTAAATCTCCACTCAGTGTACAATAAAAAGTTTCAAAAAAAACCCCCACCAAACTCTAAAATCTCTCACAGTCTGGTCTAATTACCTCTTATTCATTAATTCAGTCAAACAAATATTTAATTAAGCACATACCATAACCAGGCAAAATGGCAACTGCAAATAGAAGGGCCCTTACTCTCATGAAGTTTATGGTTTGATGGGCGATGTATATGATCCAACAATATCCAAAATATCAAATTGCAATGGTGGCAAATAAAAGAGAGACAATGTGGTGTTTAGAGGACACATCAGAGGAGATTGGCTATGACTTGAAGTGATGCTTGAGCCTAGCTATAAATGATGTCTAGGACTCCTGATGTAGAACTGTGGGATCAGCACTGGCCTTCAAACCACAAGATCGGCATTTCAAACTCACTAGTTGCTCCTTGAAAACCCTATACAGAGTCACTATTAGTCAGAACCAACTTGATGGCCCTTAACAACAAGAGTTAAATAGAAAAGAAAAGAGGGGAAATGCTAATGAAATTATCCAGCAATTCTTGTCCTCTCTTCCTCTCAGCTTTCCATTGCAGAAACCGGAACTTTCCATGGAGAAACCAGAAACCCCAGCCCTGGGGCAGTACTGACAATGAATCCTTCAGGTCTCATTCTTCCAAGTGAATGTATCCCTGAGAACACTGAAAGTTTTATTCATTGAGGAGAAAGAAGAGACAATGTGACTGATGAAACAAAACTGCATAGGGACATTGGTATTTTATCCTCTGATACTGCAGTCTTCTAGGCTACTTGCTGACACTCGGCTTTATGATGAAGTCAGGCTCTTATTGTCCCACACACTGTTTGTGAGTTAGAAAAAGAGGGCCATTTCTTTGAGAAGACATAGTCTTGGGACAGAGCACCAAGCCTGGAGAGCAAAGCATGGCTAGATTTCTACCCCCAGGAACAGCTCCCCTTGTCCAATGATCACTCTATGCATCCATACATGATAGAGTGTGATTAAGATGGCTAGACTAGAGTAGATGAGAAACATGGTCTACAGTGTGTATTTAGATGTGCATATGTATTTGTGACCTGATGAGCAAATGCAGGTTGCCAAAGATGCCTAAAGAAGTCCAAGGGGCTTAACAAAAATAATGACCAGCAAAGCCACCATCTCCTGTTTACCAGGGTCAACTTACCAAGAGACAAGAAAAAAAACAGTATTTACAATAGCAAAAAAATGGAAACAGCCAAAGTGCCCATCAACTGAAGAATGGATAAACAAACCTTAGTACATGCATACAATGGAATACTATGCTACCTTGAAGAACAACAAAGAAGCTGCAAGCCATCACATAACATGAATGAACCTTGAGGACATTATTCTGAGTGAAATTAGTCAGTCACAAAAGGAGAAATACTTCATAGTACCATTATTGTAAAAGTCTAAGAAAAAGAACCCACCCAAAAGGGGGGGGGGAATCTATATATGTAAGTGCTGATTACCAGTATGTATGGGATGATAGGTAGGGAGAGAGGGCTGGCAAGAAAGAGCACAGTGCAGGGAATAGACACAGAAGACCCTGGGAGCTTGGGGGAGGGGAAGGGGGGAGCTGGCAATACACAAGAAGTGGGAGGGGAAAAAGAAGAACAAGGCTGATGGGAGAACGTTTGGGCAGGCTCACATGGGTTAGGTGGGACAGAGGTAAATGACAATGTGTGCACAACCTTGGAGTAACAGGGCTTCAGGATACAGGGATTGAGGCATGGCTTGAAAGGGGAAAAGAGGGGAATAATGTTAGGATG
>NW_006408628.1:5247467-5252209 GCF_000296735.1 Chrysochloris asiatica
GTAAGGGCTGAAAACGTAAAGGTAGATGTTTTGTGACAAAGGGAAGGGAGTGATTAATTTTGCAGTCTAAGAGTGGTGGTCCCTGGGACGAGTGGAGAATGGAACCCTACCCAGAGAAGCAGTGATGCCAGAGATGGAGGCAGAGACGATGATGTGGAGAGATGGAGCAGCTGGGAATTTTAGACCTAGAGAGGGAGAGGGGCTGTATGTGGACGACTGGCGGGCAGGCTTGCAGGGTATACCCTTTGGTTTTTGGATGATCCATAGAGGGGATTGTAACCATGGCAAGGAAACAATATATGACGGGATCAGTGTGAAGCTAATGTCCTCCCATGCAACCTATCACGTAATTCACAATAAAGCATTAAAAAAGAAGAAGAAGAAGAAGAAGAAGAAGAAGAAAGCAAGAGATGAACAGTCAAGTCATTAGGAGAAAAGACAACTAAGGCCAGATGATTGACCTACTGGTAATGAGGCTCCTGGGAAAACCAGAGAGGTTTCCTAGAAGTTGACCACATCCTGGTTTACAGCAAAGTTTTTAAACCTAGAGTTCATGAATAAACTTCAGGACCTCTTTGAACTTCCTGAAAATGTTGTATTCTTTTGCATATATGTATATATGCTCCCCCCGCCACCACCACCCATGGGAAAGGCTCTTACTATTCATCAGATTCTCAAGTTAAGATGTTATATTGCCTGTTTGGGTGGATCAGGGCATATTTTGTGAAGAAAGAAACAACCTGTCTTGTGATGTCTTATTAGACAACAAAATTTTGGTTCAAGGAAAGGTTAACATCCTCCAAGAAGGAGCTGCCCAAGATGCTTCAGAAGCACTCTTTTCCTCTTGTGTAGAATTTGACCATTCTGTCCATCAAAGCCAATGGTGACCTAATGTCTTGAGTTGTCAGAACTCAATGCTCTTGACTAATATTGAATAAGCAGAGTATTTGCTAATAGCTGCTTAGACTAGGTAACTTACTCCAGGTAAGTTACGTTTACATTATCTCTCCCTACTCAAACTTACTTTATAATAATTTTTTTTTTTCATTTTTTACAATCACTGAGATTATATGAAGACAGAAAGAATTAAAGTCTTTCAATCTGGAGTTCAAGACTTGATTTTTCCAGTTACCACCTAGAGAACATGGTATATTATTTCATCATCCTGAACTATATATAATTCTGTGCCTGGTAAAATGGAGATAATAATAGTATCAACCTTATAAAGATAGATACATGACAAGCTATGGAAAACATTGCAAAGAATGGGTATTCCTGAACACTTGGTTGTGCTCATGTGGAACATGTACATAGACCGAGATCAGCCATTCAAACAGAACAAGAGGATATTAAATGGTTTAAAATCAGGAAAGATGTGCACCAGGGTTGTATGCATTCACCATACTTATTCGATCTGTATGCTTAGCAAATAATCTGAGAAGTTGGATTATATGAAGAGAAACGTGGCATCAGGATTGGAGAAAGACTCATTAACAACTTGCGATATGCAGATGATACAACCTTGCTTGCTTAAAGTGAAGAGAACTTAAAGCATTTACTGAGGAAGATCAAAGAGCACAGCTTTCAGTATGGATTACATCTCAATGTCAAGAAAACAAAGATAGTTACAACTGGACCGATAAATAACATCATGATAAATGGAGAAGTTGTCAGAAATTTCATTTTTCTTGGATCCACAATCAATACTCATGGAAGCAGCAGTCAAGAAATCAAATGATGTACTGCAATTGGCAAATCTGCTACAAAAGACATCATTAAAAGTGTTCAAGAGCAAAGATATCAGTTTGAGGACCTGATCCACCTCTTGCACCTGATGCACCTGACCCAAGCTATGGTATTTTCAGTTGTCTCATTGTTGTTGTTGTTGTTGTCAGGTGCCATCAAGTCAGAACCAACTCATAGCGACCCCATGCACAACAGAACAAAACAATGTCTGATCCTGGGCCAACCTCACTACTGCTGCCACACTTGAGTCCATCAATGATGCCACCTGGCCAATCCATCTCAATAGGGATCTTCCTCTTTTTCTCTGACCCTCCACCTTACCCAGCATGACATCCTTCTCCAGCCAACTGTTCCCTCCGGACAATATGTCCAAAGTATGAGAGACGAAGCTTAGCCATCTTGGCCTCCAAGGAGCACTCTGGCTGCACTTCTTCCAAAACAGATCTATTGGTTCTTTTGGCAGTCCATGGCACTTTCAGTATTCTCCTCCAACACCACAACTCAAAGGCATCAATTCTTCTATGATCTTCCTTATTCAGTTGTCTCATATGTATGTGAAATTTGAACAATGAATAAGGAAGACTGTAGAAGAATTGATGCATTCGAGTTACAGTGTTAGAAAAGAATACTGAGAGTACCCTGGACTGTCAGAAAAACAAACCCATATTGGAAGAAGTACAGCCAGAATGTTCCTTAAAAGCAAGAATAGCCAGGCTTAGTCTCTCGTACTTCGGACATGTTATCAAGAGAGACCAGTCCCTGAAGAAGGACATTATGCTTGGTAAAAGAGACGGTCAACAAAAAAGAGGAAGCTCCCCCATGAGATGGATTGGCCCAGTGGAAGTAGCAATGGGCTCAAGTATAGCAATCATTGTGAGAATGGCGTTGGACCCAGGAATGTTTCATTTTGTTGTGCATAAGGCTACTCTAAGTTGGAACAGATTTGATGGCACCTAACAGCAAAAACAACAGCCTTATAAAGTATTATAAGGATAAAATTATCAAATTAATTACTTAAGGGACTTACTGCAGTATATAGTACATAAATTTTTGACATTTTTACATTTTGTTTTTACAGTGTATTATTTAACTTTTTTGTGATTTGGATGAAAATTTGCACAGCAAATTAATTTTCCATCCAACAGTTCATGCATATTTTCTTCTGTGACACTGATTGCAGTCCCCAGAATGCAACCGCACTCTTCCCACTTCCTCCTTGTGTGTATCATTTCCAGTCATCCTTCTTTTCTATCCCCTCCTGACTTCTGAGCTTTATTTCTGAGCAAATGTTCCTTTTTTTGTCTCCTACAGTTGATTTTTCTAAGGGGTGCATACCCCCCTGATGTTATTGTTCCCCATATAGGCCCATGTATTGTCTGGCTGAAAGTTGAGTCACAGGGTGGGATGGAGGGTGAGTTCAGTTCCAGCCTTGAAGGATGACTAAAGGTCACAGTCTCAGCGTTTCCACCACTGTGAGTTAATTTCAATGGAGACAAAATTTACATACAGTGAAATTCACAGATCTTAAGATAACAGTTGGTAAGTTTTGATAAATCCATGCCTTTTTAAAAAAATGTCTTATTGTGAATTATGTGATAGTTTACATGGGAGAACATTAGTTTTACATTCATTCTATCTTACATCATTTCATTGCCATGATTATAATCCCCTCCATGCATCATCAACCAACCAAAGGGTCCATGCCTCTTTTTGATAAGCAAATGCCTCATGTCCTTTCTGTTATTGATGTTCTGATTTTTTTTTTCTTTCCAGATAGGGAATTATATTTCAAGATATAATGATTGAAAAATCCCCATCCCCTCTCCTTCCAACACAGAGATTCTAAAATCTTTTTTTTTTAATCCCCACTTCCAGCACAATTTACAACCTGAAAGGGGCTTGGTGCAGTCATTTTGCCCATCCTCCCCTGGAATCCTGGGAAGACTGTGGACAAATCAGCTTTATTTTTAGATCTCTAGGGTAGACATCACTACAGCCTCCCTCAGTCACCTGTTTCAGGGCTTAGCAACACTTAACCCTAGAAAGTTCTGTCCCTGCATGTCAATATTTGTTGAGTAATAACAACTATTATTGACACAATCTTCCATAAGAGTCACTAACTGATATGAGGGAGGCACACATAAGTACATTTGGCAACATGAGTGCATATGTGTATATGCTGAGAATGGTGAGGGGTCGCACCGGCAGAGGTGTGCGGGGGTAAAGGTGAGTAGTATTGGGCTCCAGTCATCAGTGCTATGTGTGAAGCCAGGTCTACAGTAGCCACATCTTTGAACTTGGGAATGGAAGGGCAAGGATGAGAGGGGAGAAGGGAGAGGCAGAACTCTGTACTTTATATAAAATATGAATTTCAATTTAAACTTTTAAAACATGAAGCATTCTGTAAGTACAAAAAACCATATGCTGACTGCTACCTGAATGTAGCCCATGGGTCACAGCTGGCAATGTCTGCTTTAGATTTCATACGGCATTTTCAATTATTAGTATCTTATTTGGTGGTTATGTGCTGCAGAGTCGGTTCCGACTCATAATGACTCTGTGTAGGGTTTCCGAGGCTGTATATTTTTACAGGAGCAGAAAGCCTCATCTTTCTCCAGTGGAACAAGCTGGTAGTTTTGAGCTGCTGAACTTGAGGTTAGCAGCCCAACTTGTAACCACTATGCTACCAGAACTCCTTGCATCTAACTGTAACTGTAAGGCAGGTCAGGCAAGCAGGTGTACAATCCTGATTTTAAGAGAAGGAACTGAAACTCAGAATGTGTCATGTAAAGTACACAGATTGGCAGAACCCAGGTCAACACCTGGTTTTAGTTCACTGGTTCTCCTTCCATATCCCAGCTTCATCTTCTACGATTCTGAAAAATCGAATCATAACAGCAATGAAGTTGTGAGTCGGGTCTGACCTCATTCAATAGGTTCCTGTGGACCTGGTGGGCCAGCAGTATGGCAAGGCCTGGGGACTCCTGGGCCCAGAG
>NW_006408628.1:5252888-5254715 GCF_000296735.1 Chrysochloris asiatica
GATGTGGAGAGATGGAGCGGCTGGGGACTCTGGACTCAGGGAGGAAATAGGGCTGTGTGCTGATGACTGGGGGGCAGGCTTGCGTGGTATATATATCCTTTGGTTATTTGATGATACATGGTGTGGATTGTAATCATTGCAATGAAATGAAATACGATAGGATGGATGTAAAGCTGGTGTTCTCCCATGTAAATAATTCACAAGAAAAACTGAAAAAAAATGAAATAAAAAATGAATGAGGTGGGTCTCAGGGACCCAAAAACTGTGTAGTTCTTGGCACCCTGGAGGATGAGCCCAGTGTCACCATACCACAAAACGAGTATATTGCATTACACCGTAAGCACTATGGATATTGTTTGGATTATCATGAGAAAAAGAGAAAGAAGGAAAGTCGAGAGGCTCATGAACATTCGAAGAAGGCCAAAAAGTTGATTGGTCTGAAGGCTAAGCTCTACCATAAACAGCGCCATGTTGAGAAAACACAAATGAAAAAGACTGAGATGCATGAAAAGAGGCTCTCTGCTCCTCCCCGTTGGACAGGCAGCCACAGCTTCTCTTGCAGTACCAGTCGCTTCCCTGAGACAGGATGGTGAAGGTTGGAGTCAACTGATTTGGCTGTACTGGGTGCCTGGTCACCAGGGGTGCTGTTAACTCTGGCAAAGTGGAGTTTGTTGCCATCAACAACCCCTTCATTGACCTCAACTACATGGTTTACATGTTCCAGCATGATTCCACCCATGGCAAGTTCAATGGCACTGTCAAGGCTGAGAACAGGAAGCTAATCATCAATGGGAAGCCCATCTCTATCTTCCAGGAGCAAGATCCCGCCAACATCAAGTGGGGTGATGCTGGTGCTAAATATGTTGGAGAGTCCACCGGTGTCTTCACAACCTTGGAGAAGGCTGGGGCTCACTTGAAGGGTGGTGCCAAAAGGGTAATCATCTCTACCCCTTCTGCTGATGCCCCCATGTTTGTGATGGGTGTGAACCACGAGAAGTATGACAACTCCCTCAAGATTGTCAGCAATGCCTCCTGCACCATCAACTGTTTGGCCCCCCCTGGTTAAGGTCATCCATGAAAACTTAGGCATCATGGAGGGACTCATGACCACAGTCTATGCCATCATTGCCACCCAGAAAACTGTGGATGGCCCCTCTGAGAAACTGTGGTGTGATGGCTGTGGGGCTGCCCAGAACATCAGCCGTATATCTACCGGTGCTGCCAAGGCTGTGGGCAAGGTCATTCCTGAACTGAATGGGAAACTCACTGGCATGGCTTTCCGTGCCCCCACTCCCAACTTTCTGTGTCCCCACTCCAATGTCTGTCGTGGACCTGACCTGTCACCTGGAGAAAGATGCCAAATACGATGACATCAAGAAGGTGGTGAAGCAGGCATCAGATGGACCTCTAAAAGGCATCCTGGGTTACAATGAAGACCAGGTTGTCTCCTGTGACTTTAACAGTGACACCTACTCGTCCACCTTTGATGCTGGGGCTGGCATTGCCCTCTATGACCACTTTGCCAAGCTCATTTCCTGGTATGACAATGAATTTAGCTACAGCAACAGGGTGGTAGCTCTTATGGTCCACTTGGCCTCCAAGGAATAAGAGCCCCCTGGACCACCAGCCCCAGCAACAGCACTAGAGGAAGAGAGAGGCCCTCAGCTGCCGGGAGTCCTTACCTCAACTCTAATCCCCCTACACACTGAGAAGCTCCCAGCCTCAGTTTCCATCCAGACCCCCTGGAGAAGGGAAGGGTCTTAGAGAGCCCAGTCTTGTCATGTACCATCAATAAAGTACACTATCCAGCCAAAAAAAAAAAAAAAA
>NW_006408628.1:5256061-5264977 GCF_000296735.1 Chrysochloris asiatica
AAAAAAAAAAAAAAAAAAAAGAACTATTGATGATGTTATTTTAAAGAAAAAGATTTAAATTATCGAGTTTTACAAACCGGTCTTTATTTTTGCATTCTAAGGGGTTTAGGTGTTCATAAGACTGAGCGATTAAAAGTGCATTGTGGAAATACAATTCATCACTACCTGTAGTGATAAGTAGGGACTCAAAAAAAAAATGAGGGTTCTAAATGTGAGCAGTAAAAAATGATAAAGCTTCTAGAAGAAAGCAAAGAAGAACATCTTCATGATGTTGGGGCTAGGCAAAGTTTTCTTACACATAAATAATGTTAGCTATTTGTTGTTTTCGGTTCTAACTCATAAGGTGTCTGAGGAGCGACTGGTGGATTTGAACTGCCAACCTTGCAGTTCAAACCAACCTTGCGGTCCAGTGTTTACTAAACGGTGTCACACCAGAACTCAACAAATTTAGTAAAATTAAGCCTTTCACCTCATCCAAAGTCTAACTTAGCGAGTGAAAAGGCAAGCCACAGAATAACACATTTATTTGCAAGACTCATATGAACCCCAAAATAGACTCCCCAGGTTGTCCCTGCTTTGCTCATTTCTCTCCGTCCTAAAATAATTCTTTTGACCCCATTTCCTTGACAATCTGCCCAGTTGTTTTCACCCGCTGTCTCTCAGGGTCATAATGGGTGCTCCCATCCTGCTATATTTAGCTTACACAGCCCTCTGGGAGACACCTGTCCCAAGGACAGATCTCCTGCTAATTAGATCTGTCAACCCCCTCGGAACAGAACCACAGCCTGGAATCATTCCCAACTTGGATTTGGACAAATGCTTCTTTTGTAATACAAGGCCAAAACAACTAATGGGACCCCTACATTACTTCCCTAAGTCTAGGCCTAACTGGAATCATTTTTAACAACAGTACTGGATGGTTTGGTAGGCAGAAAATGGTCCCTCAAAATGTCCTTGTCCTAAATTTCAGAGCCTGTGAATACATTATTGAAAACAAAAAACCCACTGCCATTAAATTCCATCTGACTCATAATGACTCTGTATAGGGTTTCTGAAGCTGTAAGTCTACAGACACAGAAAGCCCCATATTTCTCCCTCAGAACAGCTTGTGAGTTAGCAGCCCAGTGCTTATCCTATAGTGCCACCACTACCTGGAAAAGGAAATTAAGTTTACATGTGGAATTAAGGTTGTTAATCAACTCACCTTAAAGTAGGACAATTATATATCCAGTTGCATTCAATCTAATTACATGACTCTCAAAAGCACAATAGGAAAGTGGAAGGGATGGTGAAAGAGTTGTAATGTGAGAAGGATTAACCACTGTTACTGGTTTTGAAATTAAGAGGAAAAGGACCACGAGCTAAGGAATACGGGGACTTCTAAAAGCTGGGAAAGGCCATACATTTACAATTAGCAACAAAACAGAGACTTTGGTCCTACAACTGCATGGGACTTAATTCTTTCAACAACACAATGAGCACAAAATGAATTCTCCCCCGGGTTTCCAAAAAGGAACACAGACCCCCAACACCTTGATTTCAGTCCAGTGAGAGCCATACTGTACTTCAGACCAACAGAAATATGAGAAAATAAATTTATGTTGAGTTACGCCACTAAGTCTGCCGTAATTCTTTAAAGTAGCAATAGAAGCTAATAGGGTTGGCATGGAAACAAGGAAATATACATTTTCTTGATGAAGGAGACTGCGTTTTTAGAAAAGAATTCACTAAAATATGGGTTTTCCAAATAGCCAGGATATCAAACAAGTCAGAAAATTTAGCAAATGTACTGATTTAAAACACACACACGTTCAAAGTAACCTGTAGGCTCAGGAGAACCATGAAGATTGGCATGGAGATGGAGACTTTAGAACTGCTTCCCACTGTTCAAATGACTAGATGCTATTTCCAGTAATAATGTATGATTTATATGTCATAAAAAAAAATAAACTGTAATATCAAGTTGGTAGCAATTTGGAAATTTATATAGTTCACAACTCAGGAACAAAACTGGTCAAAATCAAAGAAAGGGGATATGAAAGGCAGACAGAATCACCAAATTTGATATATAGTCCATCAATAATTAAAGGAGAAAAACATAAACTGCTTGAAATCTTATAAACGCCAGAAGACAGGCAAAGCAAGAAATAATCATACAAATTTAATTCCAGAAGTTCAAAATAAAGACTGATACACCAATTGAGGAAGTGATAAAAGAAGGCTCCCAAAGACTAAAGATTGGAAAAAACAGAAAATGACAGGCAAATGCACTCAAAAGTGTCTAAGACAATTCCATTGGAAGGGAAATGCAGAAATTTAAATTTTTAATTTTGAGAAGTACATTAAGGTTGATAAACAATTTAGGAGATTAGTAAATTAATGATAAAAAGGCAGATCACTGAAGA
Source organism: Chrysochloris asiatica (assembly GCF_000296735.1). Classification (NCBI taxonomy): domain Eukaryota; kingdom Metazoa; phylum Chordata; class Mammalia; order Afrosoricida; family Chrysochloridae; genus Chrysochloris; species Chrysochloris asiatica. The sequence goes on from NW_006408628.1 coordinate 5,258,467, forward strand.
AATTAAAACGATACCCATCAGCATACTAACTACAGAAGTCAAAGGGATCTCTAAGAGTGTCATCTCATAGGAAATCCTGACAGTTTGGGTTCTAACAAGGAGTAATTAGGACATGTTGTGTTGAAAGCAGTTTGTAGAAGAGTTGAGATGAAAGGGTCAACTGTTCAAAGAAGTGAGAACAGCCAGAAGAGATTACCCAAATGGACAGTGTGATGCATGTCCCAACAGAATGAACCTGAAGCATCAGTCTGAAATGATTGAGGTGTCTAATTCTACAAATACTAAATGCCTGGTGAGCTAAGATAGGAACAAAGTCAAGTTAGAAGGATCCATGGTGGTGGCTGTGTGCCGTGGCGTCAGTTCTGACTCATATCATATATTAAATTTTGTCTACTAGTTGCAAGAAATACAAACCAAGACACCTATGGAGAAATTTTCTGAAGATTCATATACATCTTTAAAGCGTGACACTAGAAAACAGCATAAAAAAGGCTTCAAAAGAAATCAGTGAGAACTGAAAGTCCCATTGGAAATGCCAAAATTTCAGTTTCTAATGAGGAAATCTTCTTTTCTGAATATTAAAGATACTGATACACATGAAAACCCCATCATTTCCACAAACTGAGGATCTTTAAACTGTTAACTGTGAGGAAAACATGTGAACCAGACCACTCATCATACTCTCTTCAAAAGTCACATGAAAATCTTCTCAAATGATAGAAACAGCTTTACAACAGTGCTGATCTGTGCACTCCGTTGTGTTTATTTTCTTAATTGATTCTTTAACAAATTATCTTTGGCTTAATTATTTGTCTATTTATTTTAGTGAATTGATCGTTTGAGGAATTGATCTTTGGCAAAATAACTTTAGAGCAATTCAGTTTGGTAAGTTCACCCAGACCCATTTCCTCAAGAATGGACATGGGCACTTAACAACAACAGGGTCCTGTCAATGGAATCTTTTTTTACATTATTAATAGAAGAAAAAATGGGTGGCCTTTAAAGATTTTTTTAAGATTAGGAAACAAACAGAAGTCAGAAGGAGCCAAATCAGGACTGTCAGGTGGATGCCTAATTATTTGCCATCAAAACTCTGGCAAAAATTGTCTTTGTTTGATGAGAAGAATGAGTAAGAATATTGTCATGGCAGAGAAGGACTCTCTGATGAAGTTTTCCTGGTGTTTTTCTGCTAAAACTTTGACTAACTTTCTCAAAATACTCTCCTAGTAAGCTGATGTTAGTGTTCTTTGGTTCTCCAGAAAGTCAACAAGCAAAATGCCTTGAGCATCCAAAAGAACTGCTGCTATGATCTTTGCTCTTGACCTGTCAGCTTTTGCTTTGACAGGAACACTTCCACCTCTTGGTGTCCATAGCTTTGATTGTGCTTCTCTTAAGAATTTTACTTTAAAGCCATTTGCATTCCCTGTTAACAATTCCTCCAAGAAATGCTTCAGGATGCTGCTCCCACTTGTTTCAAATTTCCATTGAAAGTTCTACTGTTGTCAGCAGCTGATCTGGCCACAACACTTTGGGCATCTAAAGAGAAGTTTTTGTTGTCGTTAAGTGCCATCGAGTCGGTTCCGACCCATAGCAACCCTGTACAGGGTTTCCGAGGCTCTAAATATTTACGGGAGCAGAAAGCCTCATCTTTCTCCCGTGTAAAGAGAGGTAGGTTTGCCCAATTTAAATTTTTCAGTCAGAATTGTGTCAGGTGAAGCAACTGAGATATTTATGGTGCTGTGTATTGTTTCTGCTCTTAGTTGTCAGTCCTCTTCAATTAGAGCACAAACAGATTAATTTTTCCTAGAAAAATTATAAGGATGGTCTGCCATTGCAGGTTTCATCTTCAATATCTTCACTTCCCACTTAAATGAGTTATCCATTTGAATACTATTGATTTTGGGGGGAAGACTGTCGCCATAAACTTTTCATAAATCATCAGTGATTTCACCATCCTTCCACCTAAGCGTTACCATAAATCTGATGTTTGTTCTTGCTTGAATTTTAGCAGAATTCATGTTGCTCTGATAGGGGCTCTTTTTAAACTGATATCTTACCCTTCTTAGTGCACCAAACTAGATCCTGTTCAAACCTGCTATAACAAGTTGCTGTTGCTAGGTGTCACTGAGTTGATTCCAACTTACAGTAACCCTGTTCTGGTGTGGCACTGTGGGCTAATGCATCAGACTGCAAAGTCATTTGTACTGCAAGGTCGGCGGTTCAAGCTCACCAGCGGCTCCTTGGAAACCCTTACAGGGTCGCTATGGGTCAGAATCAACTCGACGGTACTTCACAACAACAATATAACAAGTTGGAGTCCTGTTGTGGCACTGTGGGTTAATGCACTGGACTGCAAGCTTGGTTTGAACCACAAGGTTGGCCGTTCAAGCTCATGAGCCGTTCCTTAGACACCCTACACAGGGTCATTATGGGTCAGAACTGACTTGATGGCACATAACAACAACAATATAACAAGATAAGGAACTCTAGTAGTGTAGTGGTTATGAGTCAGGCTGCTAACCTCAAGGTCAGCAGTTCAAAACTACCAGCCATTCCTTGGGAGAAAAATGAGGCTTTCTGCTTCAGTAAAGATTTACAGCCTGGGAAACCCTATTCAGGGTTGCTATGAGTCAGAACTGACTCCACAGACCACAACCTCCACCACCACCAATATAACAAGTAGGACTCTTGGTGTGGCACTGTACACTGGACTGTGAACCACAAGGTCAACAGTTCAAACCTACCAGCTGATCCTCAGAAACTCTATACAGGCTTGCTATGAGTCGGAACCAAGTCAACAGCACTTAACAACAACAATATAGCAACTTGTTGCTGTTGTGAAGTGCCATTGGGTCGGTTCCGACCCATAGTGAGTTAGTATGCATTTATTTTGATGCAAAAAAATAGATGCAGATATTCATATTAAAAACAAGCTAAAAATTTCAACGAGAAGATTAGTTAACTACATCAAATGGATATGTACAGAGTGAACTATTGTGTAGCTTTAAAAGCTGTGCTATAAAAGACCACTTAATATCTTGGAAAGTTGTTCAGGCTTTACTGCTGAGTTACAAAGAAAGGAAACAGGTTGCAAAACAGAGTGACACTACCTTGGGAAGAAAAAAGAAATGGAATAAAAGTCTTTATATCTGTGACTGAATGGATAGACCCTAAAACGTAAACCTTAATTGTTTTAGGAGTTGGAATTATGAATGAATTTTATTTCCTTCTATTTGTTTTCCCATATGTTCTAAATTTTCCACACTAAATATGCATTATTTTCTGTACAGAAAAAAGTTTAAATCACTCACTAGCTTAAAAGCCAGGAGTCTGGGTGACCTTGAATAAGCCCTAAGTCTCTTTCCAAACCTTTGTACTTCTCATCAACCTTGACCTTCATGGTCCATTCCTAGTCTTTCTTTTCTGTTCTTTAAAACACTCCTAATGACTCACTACTTCTAGGACAGAGAACCCTGATGGTCCAACCATTAAGCACTCAACTGCTAATGAAAAGGTTGATGGTTGATGGTTCAAACCTACCCAAAGTTTCCTGACAATTTGCTTCCATAAAGATAACAGAACTATGGAACAGTTTTGTTGGACTTGATGGCAGCTAACAACAACCTCCTAGGATACTATAATATATATGCATTTGGAGTTCATAGGCTTGGAGTTTGGAACTGTCACATGTTCTGTTGGAATACAGGCCTTGTATCCGGCTACTATTCATTGAGTGACAGGCATTGCACCAGGAGCACAGAATGCCACTCCTAAGAAATTAGACTCAAGTGGAAGAGACAGTTATTTGATGAAAGCATTGCACTGCAATTGATAAATGTTCTAGAAAAGTGTGATGAAGGTGCTGTCAGTTCACAGAGGTCCACTGAGACTTGGTAAAGAGGTAACTCTCAAGTCTGATGCTGAGGAGGAGCAGTGTATTGAACCCACGATATTGAATGCTTAATCTGACCTGGCAATGTGCTGAGAACTTTGTATATCTTACTGCATCAAATCATCCTAGCAACCAGAGCAGGATGATAATCAGGCATCCTCTTCTTCCCCCTACTTTTTCTAAGACCATTTAGAACACCAAGATTAGAGAGGGATCATGACTCCTTGTCTTGCCCTGTTGTGCTCTATATGGCAGAGCACTGATCTCTGCAAACTCCTTTCCTAGGCTCTGTTGCCAACTGGCTTGCCAACTGGTTCTGTCAAATAGGAGGTTGAAGGGTGTGAGTTGGGGAAAACCAAGGCAGCTCTTCCTTCCTTCCTGGCTTCAGGTAGCAATTTCAGCAGTGACTATGTCTCTTCCTTGGTTCCAGTTCCCCTACCCCACCCTCCACATCCCCTCCCTGTGATCCTAGCTCCTACCAGGAAACCTGGATTCCCAGAAGTTCCTGGGTTCTGCAAATAGTTAATATGATCACTTGCTAACTCAAAGGTTCCAACCTTAAGTTCACCCAGAGATGTCTCAGAATAAAGGCTTGGAGATGTACTTCTTCTGAAAAAGAAAAAAAGACAGCCTTCGAAAACCCTATCTATGGATCACAGTTCTACTTTGGCACACACTGAGGATGCTATAAGGTGGAAATGGCCTGAAGATGAATAGTTTTAGCAACTCACCTCCATCCTGTATTCCTTTAGCCTTGGGTGGAAATAGATCCTTATTTTGGTCTCTCTGCTCTGACTTAACATCTCCTGTTTGGATTCCCAGATCCCTTAACACCTTCTCAACTATCTCTCTGTATTAAAACTTCCTCCTTGAAGTACCCAGTGTGGGCTTGTTTTCCTGAACAGATCCTTACCCATGTAGTTACCCAGTTAATAATCATCTGAGCTAGGACTCATATACTCATGGTTTTTGTGATCTCAAGTTTTCAAACATAATTGTGGTGGTTCTTGGCTGATGTAGCATCAGCCCCTAACTCATAGCAACCTGAAGAACAATGGAATCTAATAGCCTACATTTGTTGTTGTTATTGTTAAGTACCATTGAGTGGGTTACTATTCATGGCACACCCATATAGGGTTTCTGAGGAGCAGCTAATGGGTTTGAACTGCCAACCTTGGGGTTCAAAGTCCAGTGCTGATCCTACAGAGCCACACCAGAAGTCCTACATTTTGTTGAGCACAAGGTCTTTAAATGGATCACCTCATTTAATTCTCACGTCAGCTCTATAAAGTGAATACTATTGATAGATCCCATTTGTTAGAGAAGAAACTAAGGCCCCTAAACTAAAGTGATTTTCTCAAAGTCACATGGCAAGCAAGTAGGGGAGAAAGAGTTGGACTCAGTTTAAGTCCAGAACCTGTATTCTTAACCACTCTGCTGTCCCCAGAAGGCAGTAGAAGGTGGGAGAGATTCTCAAGAGAGATAAGAGAGGCGGGGCTTGATAGTGGCTAGGATGGAGATTCCATCAAGTTTGCCATCAGCCATACCACAGAATACCAGGCAAAGCAGATCCAGGGCAGAACTCCAAAACTTGGAACCACAGAGAAAGGAATATTTTAAAAGTTTGAAGGCTTATAGCTAGTAGAACTTGAAGCTGAAGTAAGAAATCACGTACTTTTGAATCTGTCGGGCTAGGAGGCCTGGAGTCAACATCTTAGGTGAGACCAAATGGCAAGACCAAGCAGAGGAGCAGACACACCAGAGAAAAACACGGTGGGAACCTCGGAGCCAAGGTGGTTTTGCTTTGTTCAGATTTTTTTTTTTTTTTGCTATCTGGTCATTGGTCCTCCCTCCCCCACTGTTTGCACACTTCCATTCTGGTGACTGGGTGACTGGGGGGTGGGGGGCCAGTGGACACCCTCCACCCTCACCACTGATGAGTTCTTCTGCCACGCATGCGCACAGATACTCAGCCCAAGAGCAGACCCTGAACGTTTTTTTTGTTTTGTTTTGTTTTTCCAAATACAGGAAAGGGCAGGACAGGGATGTAGACAGGGAACGAGAGTTTAAAAACAAAACAGGCCAAAAATTAAATTAAAGCCTGAGGTATAGCATAACAACCAACACTGGCATCTTGAAATCTCTCAGGGAGCTTTGAAAGGAAGAAGCTGAAGAGAGGACATTAAAGTCATATTAATATTAGGCTACAGATTTTTTTTTCTTCTTCTTCTCTCCCTCCTCTCCTGTTTCTGTGATTATAGATTACAGTATTCAGTCTAGTTTTGTATTATTGTTGTTGTTGTTTGGTTTTTGTTTTTGTTGTTTGTTTGTTTTTTGCTAGTGCTGTTTTGCTGTTTTATGCTCCCCCTTCTACCTTTGGGGGGATGTTTTCTCTCCCCATATTACCCAAGAAGAGTCAGCAACAGCTGCCATATAGTCAAGCTACAATCACACTCTATAAAACACCAAAACCCAGGCAAGAACCAATACCAACTGCCATATACCAGGAAAGCAGACAATACCTGTGAAAGTTACTCTGAGTTAAGCAATAAGAAGAGTGAAAAGGGAATCCCACATCTTGATCACATCTTCCTGGAAGCAATCAGAAAGCATAAAAAA
>NW_006408628.1:5265277-5266203 GCF_000296735.1 Chrysochloris asiatica
CAAATAAGATAGATACAGTATTGGAAACCATTCAAAACCTACAGAAAGAGGTCCAAATGGTCAATAATAGAATATCAGAAATAGACAATACTCTGAAAGAGCACAGGAGTAGAATAGAAGAGATGGAAGACAGAACCAATGAGCTGGGAGACAAATTGCTCAATACCACTAAGATAGAAGAGCAAACATAAAAAAGGATAAAAAAAAAATCTGAAGAAGGTCTAAGATTCATGTTGGACAACATGAAGATGAATAACTTAAGAATTACCAGCATTCCAGAACAAGACGAATCCCACAAGTCCACAGAGGAAATAATTGAAGAACTGCTAGAAGAAAATTTCTCTAATATCTTGAAAAGTGAAAAGATAAACATTCAAGAAGCTCAATGAACCCCAGAAAGGAAAGACTCCAAAAGAAAATCACCGAGACATATCATAATCGAGCTCTCCAAAATCAAAGATAAGGATACACTCCTGAAAGCAACTAGGCAAAACAGAAGTGTTACATACAAAGGCAAGCAAGTCAGATTAAGCTCGGATTTCTCAGCAGAAACCATGCAAGCAAGAAGGCAATGGGGAGAGATATAGAAAACACTGAAAGAAAAATATTGCCAACCAAGAATCCTTTATCCAGCAAAGCTATCAATCAAATACAACAGTTTAATCAAAACATTCCAGGATAAACAGAAGCTAAGGGATTTTTCCAAAGCCAACCCTGCGCTACAAAACATCCTAAAGGAAGTTCTGTGAACTGAGAACCAACAAGAACAGACAACAACCAGAGATTGAAATATGTGCCAGCACCTCCCAGAATTAAATTGACAGAAGGAAGAGTCAAGAACAGAACAAAACTATAAGAACAAACTCAGAGAATCTGGGAGGTCAGTCTATGATGAAAACAATTACAATGTAAAAGAAGGTAAACAC
>NW_006408628.1:5269713-5282450 GCF_000296735.1 Chrysochloris asiatica
ACCACTACTGTAAAAGACTAAGAAAAAGAACCCATACTAAAGGGGGGTGGATTCTTTGCTGGTTGCTGGGATGTGGGGGGTAGGGTGAGGGGAGGGGAAGGTGAAGCACAGAGCAAGGAATAGACACAGGATAGTTTTGGTGCTGGGGAAGGGGGCGATATACATGAAGGGGGAGGGGAATGGAAGAACAAAGCAGGTGGAAGAACAGTTAGGCAGGTTTGCATGGGCTAAGTGGGACAGAGGTAAATAATGATGCATGCACAAGCTTGGAACAACAGGGCTCTGGGATACAGAGATTGAGACATGGTTGGAATGGGGAAAAAGAGGGAAATAATGTTAAGATGCTTGGCTGTCTTTTGAATCTTGGTTTCACTGGCATACCACTATAAAATAGATCCTGGAGTGGGAGAGAAAGGAATAGCCAGGAATACCACCATAGAAAGCTTGTAAAACCATCTTCTGTCTATAACTGATTGGAATACCTAAAATGGGGCTACAACGTGCCCAGTGAAGGAGGCTTCCTGAGGAACCTCTGCATTATATAAGACTATAGGTGGAATCCTCAACAGCATCCAGAATCTTCAGAGGTGGGAAATTTCCACTTGAAAGGATGGGCAGACCAACTTGGAGTGGCTAGAAGAACAGAAGATATTTCTTGAAAGAAAGACCTACAGGAAAAATACAAAACAATATAGGCAAGACTGACTGATTACTACAAGAATATGCAAGTTGCTCGCCAAGAACACAGCAAGGCAAGTGGTCAGGTCCCCTCAGAGCAAATCCCCTTCTAAGACTAAGACTCAAGGAGAATACACGCTCTGATTGGTAACCATGTTCGTCACCTATAAGGGGAAGTGAGGGAAAAACAGCAATGAAGCTGCAAGCTAAGCCCTACAACGTTCAATAGACTCCTGTGAACCGGGTGGAGAGCTGGTTGGCCAGCTGTGTGGCAAGACCTGGGGACTCTTGGGCCAAGAGTCAGTGATATAGCCACAGAGGACTAGAGTGGAGAGTGAAGCATCCAGCTGATAAGAAGAGAGGGCATATGCACAAGAACACCCACACTTGCAGATAATACTCACTTGACCTGGCTTCAATGGCTGGATGATCAGAGCTCAACTAGAAGAAGAAAGAAGAGGAAAACAAGAGTAATCTGATACAATTTGATGAACTTGACCTACACCTATGGATGCAGTAACTCAAAAGAGGGAACAAATCTTTACAGCAAGGATCATTTCCACCCCTTCTATACACAGAGTAGACAGGGATGGGCAACTTGGACATTGGCTACCCAAAGTGGGGGGTGGGGGGGGGCTACAAAGGCAAGAAGTGACTGGATTACAAGCTTTCAAGAGGGAACCTAGATCCAGAGGGCATGGAGGAAGGTAAAATCTCCACTGAGTAGTATCCAATCTGTCTAGGTGGGGCTGATGAAAGGAAATGTGGATAGGTCTCTTGTGATACAATAGTGAATAATTGTTACCAGGACTGATTGTGAGGGTTGGAAACGTAAAGGTAGATGTTATGTAGCAAGGAGCAGAGTGATTAATTTTGCAGTCTAGGAGCGGAGGTCCCTGGGACCTCCAATGCCAAGAAAGCTAAGGTGCACTGTCATGTGACCCATTCCTTCTCAGCACCTACTTAGTTTCTAATCTCTCATCTCCACCCTCCCACTTCCCATCATCCTCCATCCTCAACTGGGAAAAGCCCATCATCCCCTTCGGAAAATCCACCCATCCTCCAGGCTGTAGCTCCCTTGGCATTTGCAGGTTGCAGGGAATTCAGGTTGCTCTGACTCTAATTAGCAGGTGCTAAGCAGTTTCCACATTTCTTAGTAAATATGTCAAAACACAAAATCCATTTACTCTTCTCCACCCTACCCCCACCCCCCCCCCACACCAATTCCCTCTTCCTTTAAAACACATTTTTTTCTCCTAGCTGCTCAACTGAGAAGTGTTTTTCTTCAGCAAGAGCGAAAAGTGGTATTAACTCAGGGAGTCTGGCAGCCGTACAATCCTTTTCAAATCCTCATCTGCCCTCTTGGTCATTCATCTATCTGCTCATTTGTTCATTCACTTGCCCACTATGTGGTAGGCACTGACTCGGTACTTCAGGTTTTATCAGTCTCTGAGCTCTATGGCTGGCACCAGCAGGGGTCCTGTAGAGACCCTTGGTGAGACCCCACTACCACCCAGGACTCAGCCAACCTTACAAGGTACCAGGGAGCCTTTGGGGGAGTTATTCACTTAATTCCTACCATCACTCTGGCCCTCCTGCTGGGGTGATTTGAAAACAACCCCTTAAATCAAGCAGCAGCTGGCTTACCTCCCTGCTGGGCTCACTCCCCAGCCACAGCCCCCTTTCCTGCAGACAGCAGTCTGGATGAAACAGCAGAATTTGCAGCCTGAGTTATGCTCTCCAGAACTTTCCCTCCCACCCCTCACCCCAAACAATGGAAACAGGATGTGGGGGAGGGTGGGAGGTGGTCATTCAACCTGACTACACCCAGGAACATCCCCATGGACCTGCTGCGGGTTTGTTTTACCACGCTGCTTATTTTTCAGGGCCAAAATGAGGGGTCTTGGGGTGATTGAGGCTGGGAGGAAACTTTACCATCAGAGCTTTACCTCCTTTATGGTGACACATGAATATAAAAGCCAAAATGAATTGGAAAGTTAGAGGTTAGATGCCCTCCACAGCTCTTCCTCTGTCAAACTTCACCCTGATGCTATCTTTGGGGGCAAGGGATAGAGGGTGAGGTGGAGGTCTCCAGGCCTAACCCTACCAGACTCCAGTCAAAACCAGTGGTTTCGGCTAAGCGTCTCCACCCTTGTAAGTAGTCCCACATGGCCACATGACACCCACCTAAGACACCCAGTGCGTCTGTTAGTCCAACACTCACTGAGTTCCTTTGATGTTTCTATGGGGTTTTGGGGTACAGAAAGGGGAAGGCTATGTATGTACGACCTTTGCTCTTGTGGAGGAACTCTTGATTCTGAGAGATAAACTAGAAACACCAAACCCGCTGCCATCACGCAGATTCCTTCTCATAGAGCAGAAAGAACGGCGCCATAGGGCTTCTAAGACTTTAGGAAGGCTTTAGGAAGCAGACTACCTAATCTTTCTGTCACAAAATGGCTGCCCAATGCTTAAACCACGCTACCACCATGGATCCTGGGCAAGAGAAGCCAAATAATTCCAACAGAGGAAATGGAATTGGGTGGGGGGATGGAAGAGGACTGGAAGCTTCTCAGAGGCTCCGCGAGTTCCATTGGTCCGTGTAAGAAAATGGAGTTCAGAGAGGCCAGATGACTTGCCCAACGTCAGCGCCATAGTGTCGGTTCTGACTCATAGCGACCCTGTATAGGGTTTCCGAGGAGCTGCTGATGGGTTTGAACCGCCAACCTTACGGTTAGCAGTCCACTGCTTGTTCTACAGTGCCACAACCACACATTGTTGTTGTTAAGTACTGTGGAGTCAGTTCCGACTCATAGCGACCCTGCACAGGGTTTCCGAGGCTGTAAATCTTTACCGGAGCAGAAAGCCTCATCTTTCTCCCGCGGAGTTTCGAACTGCCAACCTTGAGGTTAGCAGCCTGATTCATAGCCACTATACTACCAGAGCTCCTTTAGGGCCTCCTGATTTCTCACGTTGAGCAAGCCCAGGTTGCGCGTTAAAACCTCAACTCCAGCTGTTTGCTCTTCTTCTCCCTGTCCTCCACAACACTCCCTTCTCTACAATATCTCTCAGCCTTTGCCCTCCCTGAGGAATGGCCCTATGGGGGGAGTGGGGGGCGAGAACAGTTGCTCAATCGGTTCCAAGGAGGTAGGCAGGCGATGAGAATTGCGAAGTGCCAGCAAAATCACTCCCATTAACTTACACCATTTTGCAGCTCCTGCAATCTGCCTGCTCCCTGCTGGTCCTGCTATGTCCTCACAGAGCTTGCTGTTCTGTTTGTTTCCATTGTCTGAGAAATAAAATGGTTTTGATTACACCCACAGTCTCTCATGAATGACTACATTTGGGCTACCCACAAGGCAGAAGGCACCATCTGTATCCCTCTATCACTGGCTTTGGGAAGAGGCCTGCTTGCCAGCGGAGAGGCTTGGGCAGTGGAACCACACCGGAGCCCCTTCCGGGCTGGGCTGGGTGTGGCTGGAGGTGGGAGAGAGGGAGAGCTGGGTAAGAGGACTGGACACCTGGTGGACTGGTTTTCCAGTTAGCTGCCAAGGAAGGGAAAGGTGATGTGAAAAAGGAAGAGAAACACTTTCTGAGGACTTGAGGGAGGCATCAGCCGGCCAGTAACTTCTGCTGAACCTCACGTACAGTCCTGACGCTGGGGACAGAACAAGAAGCACAAGTGTGAACCGTGAACTTCTGGCCAAGGACATCCCTTAAAATATTCAACAACTGGACCTGCACAGACACCAACCAATCAGAGAGCCCCTACCGAGCTGGGTATTAACCCCTTAGTTACCCAGGTAGCCAGCCAGGGGGAGTCGTATGGGAGGGGCTGAGGCTGTCAGCATAGTAGTAGAGCCCTGCATCTGCATGGCAGCTGTTCACCAATGACCAGCACAGAAGAAATCCATATACAGCAATATGAAATGGCAGTCATGTATACCAAGAGCCAGGTAGGGGCGCTGGGGAGGGAGCCTGGTAATCTGCCTGGAGTTAGGAGGCAACCACTACTCAGCAACAACCCATAATAGTCTCATGGAGAAAGTAGCTCCAGGATCCCAGATAGACCCATTTCTCTTAAAGTAGTGGTATCTAGCAGCAGGCAGTGGAGGGATCGTTTGGTTTTAAAAAATGTATATGCCCAGCCTGGGTCAAAGAAATGTATCTTTGCTCACGTACACCCCACCAGTGTGAATCCTCTGGCCCTAGGAACTGTACTGGATTTTACTGGTAAATCCATGCTATCTCCTCCAGTGGACAGATGAGCAGACTGAGGGTAGGCTTCTAACAGGTCATAGGAGCCTACAAGGACACCTGTCTGCTACAAGAGAAAAGTGCTTGTGCTCATTGGACCAGCTAGGTCTGCCTGTCTGCCTGTGGGCACAAGTGTTCGCATGCACCAGCCAGCACGTGGGGCTATAGACCTGCAGAGGGACTGATGAGGGGAAGATGGGTACAACTGGCCATTGATGGTTATTGGAGTGGTGGTGAAGGGAGTGTAAATCTACACATAGATTCATGGGTTATAGGTTCTGGAGTTATTTTAGGCAGAGGAATGAGTAAATTTGGGCCATAGTGGTGGTTGTGGGGAACAAGGGGGTGTACTGAAGTTTTATTTTCCCCATGCCTATGGCAAAGTACTGGAGTCCTGGTGTGGCACTGTGGGCTAATACATCAGACTGAAAAGTCGTTTGAACTGTAAATTTTGGTGGTTCAAGCTCACCAGCTGCTCCTTGGAAACCCTATACAGGGTTGCTATGGGTCGGAATCGACTCGACAGCACTTAACAACAACAACAATGGCAAAGTACTAGGAGCTCTGGTAGCGTAGTGGTTACGAATGGGGCAGTTAATCTCACGGTCAGCAGTTCGAAACTACCAGCTGCTCCACAGGAGAAAGATGAGGTTTTCTGCTCTAGGAAAGATTGACAGCCTGGGAAACCCTGTACATGGTTGCTATGAGTCGGAACTGACTCCACAGCACATAACAACAACAACATGGCAATGTACTATACAGGGTCATTATGGGTCAGAGCTGACTTGATGGCACTTAACAACAACAATGGCAAAGTACTGATGTGGTGCTATGGGATAAGCACTGGGCTGTAAGGACAGTTTGAACCACAAAGCCAGTGATTCAAACTCACCAACAGCTCCTTGGGAATTCTGTACAGGGTTGCTATGAGTTGGTACCAACTCCACAGCACTTAAAAACAATAACAACATGGCAAAGTCCACACATCCCTTTCTATCTGCACTGGTCCTCAGGGAGCTTCCCAACATTTTTACAAATCCACAGTCAAAATGCACATCAAACATATTTACGGAGTCCTGATATGGCGCTGTGGGTTAATGAGCCAGACTGCAAAACTGTTCGAACTGCAAGATTAGCAGTTCAAGCTCACCAGCTGCTCCTTGGAAACCCTATACAGGGTCGCTATGGGTCAGAACCAACTCAACAGCACTTCACAACAACATCATTCCAATGAGGAGTCCTGGTACAGCGCTGTGGATAAGCACTGGGCTGCTAAATGCAAGGTTGGTGGTTCAAACTCACCAGAGCTCAGCTTCTCCTTGGAAACCCTGTACAGGATTGCTATGACTCAGAACCCACTGGACAGCATTTAACAACAACATCTTTCCATTGAAGGATGTACTCTGATTGTCTTATACCCATTTCCAGGCTAGGTCATGGTGAGGTAGGGAGACAAGAGGGAGAATGCCGGCTACAACTCAGTCGCGCAATGGATTTCATGACCCAACAGTGGGTGGGGTAGAGGCCCAACCAATCCTCCTATTAACCGCACATGGACATTACAAAGATATCGAACCAAGAGAACACATGGCTCCCAAAACCCAAAGAAGAAAGCATATTGGTAAGGAGGGGAGGGCCTAGAATGAGTGACACTGCAGAGGAACCAAGAAGAGCAGGGCTTTTCAAAGTCCCCGTGGTCTCACAATTAGGTCCTCAGGGACCTTCCAAGAAAGGTGATGAAGGGTTAGCCAGACTGCAAAACAGGAATGGACAGGAAGAAATGATAGAGAGAGGACTACACCTGCAAGGGGCAACAAAGTAGATGGAAAGGTTTGTTTTAATGTCAAACACTGAGCATACTTGTGTGGAGAGGAGAGGAGACAGCAGAGAGGAAGTGATTGAAAAACTGCATAAATGCATGTGGGGCTGCAGGGGGTGGGGTGGGGGGGTGGGGGTGGAATGGATGTACTGAAGTCACAAGGAAGCCGCTGGGATGAGCGATGGCATGGGGTCACTTTGAGAAGCAGGCAGGATGCCTTCCTTTCAAATTGAAGGGAAGGGGATAGACATTTACAGAAATGAAGAGGGAGTGATGGCAGGTGGAAGAGGGAGATGATAGAATGTTCACGACCCCAATTTTCTCAGGAAAGTAAGAGGCAAGGTCATCTACTGAGAATGAGGTTGGCAACTTGATGAGAACAGGAAATGTTTGGAGCATCTGCTGGGAAGTGTCAACAAGCAAGGAGCTAAAAGAAATGCTAAAGGATTGAGGACGTGTCTCCATGGCTGAATGAAACCTGTACAGTGCAGGACTGCAGCTGCTATCTCCCCAGACATACTCCTCAGGCAGGAGTCTCTCCTCCCCACAAGGTTGGGTGCTAGGTTCAAGGAAGGTTGTTTCCCCAGCCAAAGAACATAAGCCACTGGACCCTGACTTGTTTGTTTTTGTTGTTGTTGTTTTTAAGATTCTTGCCTCTAGGCTTTCCAAAATGAGCTCCTTCTTACAGATCTCAGATTCCACTTCCAGTAAATCTGTTGGCATCCCAGCCTACCCATGTGGAGCAATTCATCAGTCTTTCTCATCGAATGGGTATATTTTCCACTCTCCTTTCCTGGGAGAAGCCCCATCATCTCAGTGCTTACAGTGGTCAGCTGCTAACCAAAAAGATTGGTGGTTCAAACCAGCCACAGCTCCAGGAGGAAGAAGACCTGATGACCTGCTGCCATACAGATCTCAGCCGAGAAAACCTTATGCGGCAGTTCTACTCTGACCTATAGGCTTGTTACGAGTTGGAGCCAACTTGAAGGCACACAACAGCCACCTTTTCTGGAATTCTCGGCCCTGTCAGCATGGTGGACTCTCCTGGGGAAAGTCAGAAATATGCCTGCCTGTCCCCACTCCTAGAGATTGATTTCAATGGCCGGGGTTTGTGGTCTGCGTATCTGTGTTGTTATTGCTAGCTGCATTGGAACTGGCCCTCTATCTCTCATAGTGAGTCTATGCACAATGGAATGAAACATCACCCAGGCCTGTGCTATTCTCATGACGAGATGCAGATTGGACTGTTGTGATCCAGAGGGATTTCATTGGCTAATTTCAGAATGAGATCACCAGACCTTTCTTCCTAGTCCATCTTAGTCTGGAAGCACCGCTAGAAGCTGTTCAGCATCTTAGCAATAGGGAAGTTTCTAATGAAAGACAGGGTGGTTTCGTGTGAGGTGCATGGACCAGGAATGAAACCCAGGTCTTTGGCATGGAAGGCAAGAATTCAACCTCTGAGCCACCCTTTTGGGCATCTATCAACTCCCACCAGAATTTTACTATACCAGCTAATCGTGAGAACTCCTGACCTCCTTGCTACCCCAAGTGTGGTCTGCAGACCAGCAATAACAGCTTTGGCCTGGAAGCTGGTAGAAATGTAGAGTCTCAAGTCCTACCCAAGGCCAGCAGAATCAGCATCTACAATTCCAAAAGGACCCCAGAAGACTCCTAAGTACATGACAATTTCAGAAGCTCTGTGCTAGAGACCTAACTTCTTAGTAGGGATCACACCTCCTTGTCTCTAAGCAGCCTGGCAAAGGGCTGATGCTGCTCTCCTAGAGTGTGAAATCAGGCACCTATCAGCCAATCAATCAAGCACTTCCCAACAAGTGGGCAAACAGACACGAAGTAAATGAAGTACGGCCCTCGGGGTTAGCACTCTACAATGTAGTTAGTTGGAACATTCTAGTAAGCTGATTAACTGTCCCACTTTGCTGGGACTGTTCTGGTGTTATCACTGGATGCTTCATAGCACATCAGAAGATGAGGGATGCAAGTAGAACTGTGCCAAGGAGCTGGGGCAGGTCACCCAGTTGGCTAAGGCTTACCAGGACCTTTGTCATGACTGGGAGTCTGTTCTTCTTCTGGACATCACTTCTATTCTGTAAGCTCCATGTGATGGTGGCCTATCCCTGACTAGCAATGTCTAGCCTAGTTCTGTGCATAACAACAGCATGGATACATCACTTACTCTCTTTGGTCCTGGATTCCCTTGTCTCTGAAATAAAGACATGCCCCTTTCTCAAGTTGTATACTTCTATAAGTAACAAAACCTGTTAATGTTTTCTAGGATAAGAATATATTGTAATGCTAGTAGTGCCCAAGGAATGATCATTTTAAAAGGAAAAAAGACAAGCATGGTTCGTTGGTTTTGTGTCTACCAGATCTCCTCAGGCATGGGCAAACACAGAGAAGGGGAACCTGGGAAAGCAGATGTAGAAAAACTACAGAGACTGTGTTGTATTTTTTTACATTTTCTTGTAGCTCTCTTTCACCAGAAAATTGCCCCAGGTAAGAAACATGGAAGAAAAAGATACCTGGGTCTTTAATGAGACACTGTTTCTCAATCACATTGCTTGTTTAGAGTTCTTGGAGCTCTTCAGTCTCCTTTGTCAACGTGTTACTGGGTGAAGGTGGTTGTTACAATAGAGATCAACTGAGACTTCTGAGCACTCCTCCTTCATGTGGGCTATGTAAAGCAGACCCCTGGTAGGAAAACCAGCCTGGGCAGAGCTGTGGGCTGCACAGAGAAAGACTCCCAAGCTGAATGAGACAAGTCATTGCATCTGGTGCTCTAGGGAGGCAGACCCAACTTTATTAGCCAAAGTGGCCAGCAATAGGAGGATGAATGAATATTGTGTATCGAAGCAAGGTGGGCTTTTCCATTCATTTCTCCTGGACTTCTCCATTCTGTTCTTTTCCTCCCTCAGTGTTTTTGCCTGGACCGTCTTTCCTACTCTATTATCATGGGCAACTTCAGAATTGTTGTGGTTGTTAGCTGTCATTGTGCCAACTCATAGCGACTTGGCGCACAATGGGATTAGACTGTTTGATTCATGGGCTGGTTTTTCGGAAGCAGATCACCAGGCCTTTCTTCCTAGACTGTCTTAGATTAGAAGTGCTAATGAAACTTGTTCAGCATCATAGCAAGACACAGCTTCCATTGACAGACAGGCAGTAGCTGTGTAAGAGGGTCGCTGGGCAAGAGCTCCTGTGTCCCCTGCCTGGAAGGAACCACCACCAGCACCACCACCACCACAGCTATATGCTCTTGTGAGACGGCCTCGTCACTTCCCAAGCCTGGGCTCCTATAGATTCTGCACAAGTCTTAGGCCTTACGATTCTGGCAGCGTAGTGGTTACGAATCGGGCTGCTAACTTCAAGGTTGGCAGTTCGAAACTACCAGCTGTTCCATGGGAGAAAGATGAGGCTTTCTGCTCCCGTAAAGATTTACAGCCTCAGAAACCCTGTGCAGGGTTGCTATGAGTCGGAATTGACCCCACGGTACTTAACATCAACAGCATTGTATTGTAATTGTCACCCTTGCAGTCACAATACTGCGATCGCCTAGAAAGGTCTGAACTGGGTTCTAGTTCAATGTTGTATTCAAGAGCCTCAACACAGTTCTGGCACAATACAGCTGTCCCAAAAATCGTGCTCAAATAGATGAACTAGAGCATTTCGCCACAACTATGGGAGAAAGATGAAGCAAGCTGATATCACAATTTAAATAAAATCTAAGAGCTATCCTGTGGCATATGAAGTTAGAACTTCATTTTCTATGCCGTCTACAGCCACAGACCCAAACTTCAAACAAAAACTCTCCAACATCAAAGAAATTTGGAACAATGTCCAAACATACTGCAAAGTGGACTCGGGTTTTTGAAAAATTTTCAACAGTAAAGCTGAAATAAAAGCTATAGGGTTAGCCCTAAATTAACTAGAAGTTTATATGAACCATAAACTCATCTCCCTTCTGCCCAATTTTCTTCCTCAATCTCTTTTAGTCTCCAAACATTCTGGTAAAGTAAATATATCCTTACTGCAATATATTGTGTTAGCAAGTGAATGAATGAGCAGTACTGTGGCTGGCAAAGGAATGGAGGAAGGCAGACTCTCCTCCTCCTATAAGGGCCACATGGATTCACTGGTATTTCTCAGCCTGACAAATATTGAGAAAAGTAGGCCCCATCAGCCTCCAGCTGAGAAATAGGAGATCCCAGTTCTGTGGTTTGTCTACCATTTTAAACAAGTCACCTCACCTCTGACTTCCAAAAATCATGGAAATAATATCTTCTTATTACTTCCTGAGCACAATGACTCCATATGATAAGCATTAGACTGTGAACCACAAGGTCTGCAGTTTGAGCCCACCAGCTTTCTGCTCCCTCAAAGATGTGAAACCTCAGAAGCCCAATACAGGGTAGCTCCAAATCGGAACCAATTAACAACAGTAATGACAACAACAATATTACTTCCTACCTCAGAAATGTGACTTTGTGGTTCCGCATCTGTTTTGAAGGATACGGAACATCCTGGACTCCTGAGAGTCTTTCCAGACCCTCCTGGGGCTTCCAGACAAGAATTCAATTCAATCAACCAAGAGATTTTTTACAGAGTTATTATTCCTAGATTGGTAGCTCCCAAGGCCAGCCAGACTACCAGGCTCCAATTACACAAAGGCCATTAGGCTGAAGCCCAAAGAGGCTGCATGGAGTGGACTAAGTGCTAGAAATGAGTAAAAGAGCCCCTCCCCTCCCTGCACCCTACCCACATTCGATCCCATCCCACTCCCCAGCAGAAATGGGTCTTAAAGCATGCTGCTGTTATTCAGTGAGTCTGCCCCATAGAGTTTTCCAGATCCCTAGGTCTTCCTCCAGTGGAGCCGCTAGATGGATTCCAACTACTAACCTTTAAGTTACCAATCAAGTGCTTACTCATTTGTGCCACCAGGACTGCATTTCTTAAAGCTTGTTGTTGTTTTTATTGTTGTTAAATGTTGTCCAGTCAGTTCCGACCCAT
This sequence comes from Chrysochloris asiatica, assembly GCF_000296735.1. NCBI lineage: Eukaryota > Metazoa > Chordata > Mammalia > Afrosoricida > Chrysochloridae > Chrysochloris > Chrysochloris asiatica. The sequence goes on from NW_006408628.1 coordinate 5,281,493, forward strand.
AGCAACCCTGTATAAGGTTTCCGAGCAGTGGCTGGTGAGTTTGAACCACTGACCTTGCAGTTCAAACCGACCTGTGGTAGAGTGCTTATCCTACAGCGCCACACCAGAACTCTTAATGTTTAGCAGGACCAATCTGAAAAGCCATGAGAGAGTGAGAGAGGCCTCCGCCCTTAACTGGCTGCCCACCTACTCATCCCCATGTGGGCACTCGAAGGTGAACTCTGGGCATCCTTCTTTGGATCTCCCAGGCCTGGTATGCAGCCTAGTCAAAGGCACTCATCAAGTGTTTTATGGCTGCTGCTTAGCTCTCCAGGCTCTGAGCTAGACTTTGACTTCTCTTCTTTCTTCCACATTCCCAAGGCCCAGCACCCAGTTGTGTTCCATCAGTGTCTGCTGAGTAAACGGTCACACGAACCTTCTGCTATCACCAGACAGGTGGACTGGGAAGGAAATGGATGACAAGACACTGTCATCTTTAAATCATGATCTTTGGGGATGGAAGATCCATTAAGAGGTCATCAAATTCATTCCCATCATTGAGCAAGGCTAATGAAACACCTGGTGGGAGTCACTCAGGTCCTATTTGTCTTTGACTCTGGTGTTTAGCAAGTGTACTCAAAACTGTCTTGTCCACTTTCAACTATAGCTGCTTCCCTTTTTGTACAAACTGTTCAATAATTATCTTCTTTTTAACACCTTTTTATTAACCAAATAATAGGCCATAACTTTTTATTATGGAAAATGGAAAACACACATAGAATTAGAAATATTAGAATAATCCTCATTGCACATATCACCCAGGTCCCTGTTGCTGTCAGATTTCATCAAGTTGGTTCGGACTCACAGACACACTGTACACAACAGAATGAAACACTGCCCAATCCTGTGCCATCCTTGTAGCTACATTTAAGCCCATTGCTGTTGCCACAGTGCCAATCCATCTTGTTGGGTGCCTTCC
>NW_006408628.1:5282635-5307586 GCF_000296735.1 Chrysochloris asiatica
AAAACACCATGACTTGGGTCAGGCTCACTTTAGTCCTCAAACTGAAACCTTTGCTCTTCAACACTTGAAAGAGGTCTTGTGCAGCAGATTTGCCTAATGCAATACATCTTTTAATTTTTTGACTGCTGCTTCCATGAGTGTTGATAATGGATCCAAGCAAAATGAAGTCTTTGATAACTTCTGTCTTTTCTCCATCAATGGAGATGTCATTTACCAGTCCAGTGGTGAGGACTTTTGTTTTCTTTACACTGAGGTGCAATATAAGACTGTAGTCTTTGATCTTCATCAGTAAGTATTTTAAGTCCTCTTTGCTTTCAGCAAGCAAGGTTGTATCATCTACATATTGCAGGTTGTTAATGAGTCTTCCTCCAATCCTGATGCCACATTCTTCTTCATAGAATCCAGCTTTGTGTATCATTTGCTCAGCATACAGATTGAACAAGGGTAGTGAAACGATACAACCCTGATGCATGCCTTTCCTGAATTTAAACCTTTCAGTATCCCCTTGTTCTGTTCTAATAATTGCCTCTTGGTCTGTGTACAGGTTCCTCATGAGCACAACTGAGTGTTCTAGAATACTCATCTTTGCAATGTTATTCATAGTTTGTCATGATCAACATAGTCAAAAGCCTTTGCATAGTCCTTGTGTGGTACACTTGGTTTGTCCTGGTGTTGCTGTTGGATAAGCACTGGATTACTAACCCCAAGATTGGCAGTTCAAACCCACCAGCTGCTCCTCGGAAAGCCCATACAAGGTCACTATGAGTCGAAACTGACTTGACAGCACATAACAACAACTAACCGAATATTTGATAGTTCAAACCCAGCCAGTGTCCCAGCAGAAGAAAAGCCTGCAGACTTGCTTCCATAAAGATTATAGCCAAGAAACCCTACGGTCCTATTCTTATGATTCTATTCTGTAACACATGGGGTCAGCTGAAATCAACTCAACAGTAACTTTTATCCATCAGCCAGCTTCATCTATTATCAACATAGCCAGTCTTTTCATTGATAATCACTGAATTATTCTGAAGCAAATTCCAGGCACCATGTCAAATAAACACTTTTTAAACTTTAATTTCATTGATAGGAAGAATGAAAATTAAGTGAAATCTAGAGAGCCTTTTTTTTTTTTTAAAGGCTCATGGCCCATTAAGTGTTTTGGGGAGAGAAAGAAGATAGGGAGTTCTTGAAATTGCATTGTATGCTCCTCTAAACCCGAGACAGATTTTCTGTTTTGTTTTTGTTTTGCTTTTGTGGGCCAACACTTGATAGCTGTCAGAAGCAGGAAACAAGATGACAAGTATTGTGCAGCATCTCAACAGCAACTTTGCAAACCCTAGACCCTCTGGACACTTAAGTAAAGATGTGCAAAAGGTGAGAGCAGCCAAACCAGCAGAAACGGGCACAATCTCCTTAGCATTCCCTCAGCCCGGAGTTAAATAGTTGTACTGAGCATGCGCATACACCTCCAACAAGCTGCTCAGCATCTAAACACAGCAGGCGCATCCACCTCTGCACATCACCTGCTCCCATTCACCTGCAGTCACCTGGTTTGGGCAGCTGTTTACTAGACCCATTGAAGAACTCAGAGCTTCAGGACTAGAGAGCATTTTTTTGTAAAGTAGCACGGTGCTCCACAGAGGCTTAAATGTGGGACTCCTGGAAGGATAGCCACAGGATAAATCAAAACATACAACCCACACTCACTCAGCGTGCCACAGAGCTCCTTTGGGGTGTCAGGTTAAGAAGCAGTAAAGAACAGTACATAATGGCCAATGCTGTTTATGCTGATGATTGTTAACTCTGTTGATATATTTAAGATCGTTAGTGAGAAAACTTTCCTGCCCACACAACACTTGCACTGCTGAGGGCTCACCTGTCAATCTCAAAGCACTTACCACATAATACCTTCACCTGGGGAAGTGTGCAAGGCATTTTCATCATGCGCTTTTAACAGCAAGGGAAGAACTAACATTTATTGGGATCTCCCTTCATGCATGGTGTTGTCTATTGAAATTCTCACAAGTCTCTGAGGTACGTATTTTTATTAGCTGCCTGTTCAAGATAGAAGGTACTGAAGTTCAAAGAGGTGCATTATTTTGCCCAAAGTCACACAGCCGTAGATGTTAAAGTTTGGATTCTAAGCCATATCTTTCTAAATCACCAAACCCATGTTCTTCTCTAGACACCAGTAATTCCCAATTTCTCAAGGATGAAAGAAGTTTCTCCTTTAAACATTTTCTTTTTTTCTTTTTTAAGTTTTCACTTTGAAATCACTTCAGACTTATAAAACAGTTGTTAAAAAAGCACAAAGAGTTTCCATATGCCCTTCACACACCTTTTCCAAATGTTTACATTTTATTTAATCCCTGGGTGGTGCAAAGAGTTAAAGTGCTCAATGCTAGCAAAAAGTTGACAGTTTGAGTCTACCCAGACGCATCTCGGAAGAAAGAGCTGGCAATCTGCTTCTTAAAAAACCCTGTGAAGTGCAGTTCTACTCTAACACACAGGGGTTCACCGGGAGCTGGAATCTACCTGACAGCAACTGGTTAACGTCTTAGCATAATGATAGCTTGATGACCAAAACCAGGAACTGAACATGGATGCAATACTAGTAACTAATCTACACACCTTTCCCTCACTGACCCTGCTAATGACCCTTTTCTGATCCCGGACCACAGCTTGAGTTGCCATGTTTCCTTATGTTCCTCCAATCTGTGACAATTCCCCCAGCATTCTTCATCTTTCATGGTCTTGACACTTTTGGAAAATATCGACCAATTATTTTATAGTAGTAGTAGTGGTTAAGTGTCATTGACTTGGTGCCGACTCATAGTGACCTATGCACAACAGAACGAAACACTGCCCGTTCCTGGGCCAACCTCACAATCATTGCTATGCTTGAGCCCATTGCTGGCACCACTATAACAAGCCAATTTCACTGGGGGTCTTCCTCTTTTTCTCTGGCCCTTCACTTTAGCAAACGTGATATCCTTCTCCTGTGACTGGTCCCTCCTGACAATATGTCCAAAGTATGAGAAACTATGTCTAGCCATTCTGGCTTTAAAGGAGCACTCTGACTGCACTTCTTCCAACATAGATCTGTTGGTTCTTTTGGCAGCCCATGGTACTTTCAATAGTCTCCTCCAACACCATAACTCCAATGCATCAATTCTTCTCTGGTCTTCCTTATTCACTGTCCAACTTTTACATGCATATAATATTATTGAAAATACTATGGCTTGAGTCAGGCACACCTTAGTCCTCAAACTGACATCTTTGCTCCTGAGCACTTTAAAGAGGTCTTGTGCAGCAGATTTGCCCAAAGCAACATGTCGTTTGATTTCTTGGCTGCTGCTTTCATAAGTATTGATGGTTGTTCCAAGCAAAATAAAGTCTTTGGCGACTTCAATCTTTTCTCCATTTATTTATTGTTTTTGTTGTTAAGTGCCATCAAGTTGGTTCTGACTCATAGCAACTCTGTCTAGGGTTTCCAAGGAGCGTCTGGTGGGTTTGAACTGACTTGATGGTACTTAACAACAACAACAACAAAATTTAGAAAGGATGGGAGAAAAGGTGGCAGTTTGATCCAGGAATTCACCCTGGGTCTCTGAGACATGCTGATGGAATGTGGTAAACACCACTCAATTTCATGAACAGCTGCTGTTTACTTAGAACTTTGATGCATCATGTTGACTCCTTAGAACAAGCATTCAAGCTTGGGATTTATAATCCCTATTTAGTAAGCAATGAACTCTAGGTCCAGGAAGGTTAAATAACTAACTAGCTCAAGATTACCCAACAGGGAAGGGCCCAAACTGGGACTTAAATTATGTCTTTCTGACTTCAAAGCTCATGCTTGTCCCATCATTCTGCAATAATAAAATGAGAAAAGGTATGCTCCTGGAAAAATGGTCCCATGCCAGGATAATGATCACCGTGATTACTAGGTTGAGAATCATCATTATTTGTCATTAGGAAAGCAGGAAATGACATTGAATGGAACCTCAAGGGATCACCCAAATCCGTCTTGCTTGACATTTGAGTATCTATACCCATTCACACACACACACACACACGCCCATGCTCACTCACAGACACTCTCACACACGAACTGTCTCACACTCATACAAACACACTCTCACACACTCACCCTTTAGACCTCTCATATACGTACGCTAAAGACTGAACAGCATTATGGAATGGACATGTACCAGAAGGGAGGGAAAATAACCAATAAGTACTTATTGAGCACCTACTGTGTGCACAGCCCTTTGTCAGCCACTCTTCAGGGAAAAGAAGAGGTTTCTGCTCCCGTAGAGATTTACAGCCTCAGAACTGACTTGACGGCATACAACCAACCCATAGGATGGCTTCTGGAGGGATCTTCTAGAGGAAACGATGTGGATTCTCTACCATTACATGTAATCTTTCTTCAGAGAAGTAACTCTCCTCAACTATGAAGGAGCTCTGGAGCATAGTGAGTTGCAAGGTGGGCTGCTAACTGCAAGGTCAGCAGTTTAGATCTATCAGTTACTCCATAGGAGAAAGATGAGGCTTTCTGCTTCTGTGAAGATCTGTAGCCTCAGAAACCCTATACAGCGTCTCTAGGAGTTGAAGCCGACTCTATGGCACATAACCACCACTATCACCACCTCAACCCTGAGGACAAACCAAGGAGAAATCCTCATGAAACAAGGATCTGGGTCAAAGTTTAGTAACTGTTTGCCCCATTGGTAGGGTGTGTTAAACCCACATTGTTTTGATCACAGACTTTGATGGGGCTTAGATTTGCAGACTCTCTCTTTATTAGTGACTACTTACTGAAAGTTTGTTGTTATTGTTGTTAGGTGCTATTGAGTTGGTTCTGATTCATAGCGACCATAGGAATAACAGAACAAAACACTGCTCAGCCCTGCACCATGCTCACAATCATTGTTAAGCGTGAGCCCATTGGTGCTGTCATTTTGTCAGTCCATCTTGTTGAAGGACTTCCTCTTTTTTGTTGATCCTCTACTTTACCAAACATGATATCTTTCTCCAGTGACTGGTCCCTTCTGATAATATGTTCAAAATATGAGAGATGAAATCTAGCTATCCTGGTTTTGAAGGAGCATCCTGGTTGTATTTCTTCCCATACAAATTGGTTTGTTCTTTTGGCAGTCCATGATACTTTCAATATTCTTCTCCAACACCATCACTCAAATACATAAAATCTTCTATGGGCTTCCTTATTTACTGTCCAACTTCCACATGTATATGAAGCTGTTGAAAATGCCATGGCTTGGGTCAGACGCACCTTAGTCCACAAACTGACATCTTTGCTCTTGAACACTTTAAAGAGGAGGTCTTGAGCAGCAGATTTGCCTAATGCATACATCATTTGATTTCTTAACTTCTGCTTCTATCAGGGTTGATAGTGGATGCAAGCAAAATGAAGTTTTTGAAAACTTTAATCCTTTCTCCATTTATCTTGATCCAGTGGTGAGGATTTTTGTTTCCTTTACATTGAGGCACAACCTATACCAAAGGCTGTGGTCTTTGATCTTCAACAGTAAGTATTTTTTAAGTCTACTTTGCTTTCAGCAAGCAAGGTTGTATCATCTGCATATTGCAGATTGTTAATGAGTCTTCCTCCAATTCTGATGCCACATTCTTCTTAATATAATCTAGTTTACAGTTTAAGCACTCAAATGATAACTTATTCATTTTATCTGGTGTGGTGCTATAGAATAAGCATTGGACTGCTATCATAAAGATCAGCAGTTCAAACCCACCAGCAGCTCCTTGAAAACCCTATACAACCCTTCTCTGTGAGTTGGAACTGACTCGACGGCACTTGACAACAACAAAGCTCTAGGAAGTCAGTCTCAGGTGCACCCTGTTTTACTTTTAACACGTAGGGCAGGACCTATCAAATGTGCACCATATATAAGGTGTACACATAGACTGTCTTACATATGAACCATCTTGGGAGGGGGATGGTGTGCAGCTTGAGCCATACGGTATTCGGTATTCGTTTGCCAGCTCCTTACATCTGGGCTCACTTCCAACTTGGCTTCTTTCCCAGCAAACAAGAAGCAGCTCACTCATTCCCACACTCCTCTGAGTATCCCTTCCCCCTCCACTACCTCTCCTCCAATTCACAGGCAACCGCTGGGCTTCTGCAACATACAGGCTGGAAAAAAGTGGGAGAAAGTGAGAGCGAGAGAGCACATGAACAATTCCCAATATCTCTCCTTTCTTCTACCAGGCCTTTTTGAAATCCGCATTTCACAACCTCCTGTAACAGTCTTATTAAGTCACTCCCTGTACGGGGGTCTCAGCTAGAAGCCACGCCCAACAAATTAGCCAGTCCACCCCTTAACCGATTCAGGCTGGCAAGAGGATTACTCCAAAGTGAACAACTATGCTCAGTTTCTATTAAAAATGTTGTGTGGGAGTGGGGAGGGGGGTGGCGCTAAAGATGGTAGATGAGACCCACTCCACAACTATCAAGACACCAGGGTGTCTCTCTTCATGCCCATCCTGACAGTGAGCAGACGCACTCAATGTTTTAGCTGTATGTGTCTACATGAGTATGTCAACCATAAAGAGCTACATCTGCAAGACAGATAGGTATCCAGTGATGAAGGGGGTCAGAGCCCTGAATAAGGCAAGCGTCTTTCCAGTTTCAGTTGGAGTAGGACAGGCAGAAACAGAAGCTGAAAGACTGCAATGGAAATAACTCATTCACAACTCTGACTAAGGTGGAGCCCCCTTTATTGGGATGACTCTGGATCCTTAGGCCCATGACAGTGCCTATTGCCAATCGGCCATGAAAGTCTTGCTCTTTACCATGGTGTGTTCTTCCTTTCTGTCTGTCTTTTTGTAATTACATTAATTTCTTTTTTTTTGAGTTTGGGTGAAAGTTTGCAGAGCATATTAGTTTTCCATCCAACAATTTATACACATTTTGTTACTTGACTTGGGTTGCATCCCCCTCAACATGACAGCATGCTTCTCCTCTATTCTCTGGGCCCCCCATTCCTGTTTGTCCTTTGTTTCTGCGTCTTTCTGATTTCTAAGCTTTGTTTTGGGTAAAAGTAGCAGTAGCCCTTTTGGCCTCATATGGTTGATTATATTAAGGAGTAAGCTCCTAAAACTGGGAATTTCTACGAGCACAAGACAGAGACTGTTCTTTGCAAACTTGGCTGCAGACACATTTGTGTGTCAGGTACTGTGTATACCGGAGCTAGATGTGCTGGGAAGAGGAACTCTTTGACTTGGGGAGATATGAGGGGTCATCTCCTTCTCCTTAGGTTAAAATTCTCTCTGGACCCTAAAGAAATCCCTGGGTGATGCAGATGGTTAACACATTTAGGTGCTAACCAAAGGCTGGTGGCTCAAGTCCACCCAGAGGTTCTTTGGAAGAAGGGCCTGGTGATCTGCTTCCAAAAATCTAGCCACTGAAAACCCTACAGAGCACAGATCTAATATGACACATGGAGTTTCCATGAGTCAGAATCAAGTCCACACCAACTGGTGGTGGTGGACCCCCAAACAATCTCCATGCAATGAACTCCAACTTTGAAGCTCGGAATGGATCTTGAGAGTCAGTCATCTTGTGTCAGTCACCCACATGATTTCCCTTCCAAAGCAGCCCATACTATCTTGTTACAGCTTTGGTAGAAAATTCTTTTTAATACCAAGACCCAGGTTCACTTCTCTGGAAAGCCCATCAGTGCCCTAGGTGCTACTCTTTGTGGCCCCACAGGGCAGGTCTGCCCCTCCGTCCACAGAACAGTTTCAGCATTTGATGCTCCCGAGTGTTCTCCTCTCCCAAGTGTCCCACCTGTGATGTCAGCCACTGGATGAGCTCTGGAAATTCATTCATCCAACAAGTGAACATGTGCCAGGCACTGGGCTGGGAGGTGATGATCCAGTGATGAGTTAAAAAGCACACAGCAGCTGCCTCCAGAGATCTTACAGTCCTTTTGTAGCATTTCCCTAAGTAAGGCCCATTTGCTTTAAATGGCTTCCTTCTGGTCCTTCTTCAGCTCCACCCCTCTCCATAAGGCAAGGAGTCCACAAGGTTAAGGGCTCATGTCCCTCTTCTAGAACATGCGCTAGTTACCTATGATTCCAGGATTATTGACCAGACAGCTTTGAGCCCACTCCCAGGTTCTGCACTGTCTTCTTCTTCAGATCCACAAGCTGAAACCTCCTAAGCCAGAGGGGTTGGACACAGAAGGTAAATGTCAGGGGGTGGTGTAGACAGAGCTTGGATATGATAGCTGTAGTGTTCATACACGTGTTGGGATTCAGCATTGTACAGCTCATTGTACAACAGTGGTGATAGAATCAGAATGGGCTGTCCATAAGGTGCCAGCCACCTCCATTTAACTCAGAATACAGGGAAGTCCAAAGGCTTTCAATTTAAACTTAATCTTCAGGTCATTATGAGGTATATTTATCAAAATAGAATAGAATGTTTGTTGTCTCACAGATTGTTCCCTTAAGTTGTTTCTTTTAAATACTTTGACTTCTCCTACATGAGCCACAAGACCTTTTTAAAGTGCTGAAGAACAAAGATGTCAGCTTGAGGACTAAGGTACACCTGACCCAAGTCATGGTATTTTCAATAAGTTCATATGCATGTGAAAGCTGGACAGTGAATAAGGAAGGCAGTAGAAGAATTGATGCTTTTGAGTTATGGTGTTGGAGGAAGATATTAAAAGTGCCATGGGCTGCCAAAAGAACTAACAGATTTGTGTTGGAAGAAGTGCAGCCAGAGTGCTCCTTGGAGGCCAGGATGGCCAAACTCATTATTTGGACAGTTTGTTCTAGACTTATCCACCCTGGCACACTGTCCTTTGAAGTGACCTAGCACAGCTTCCACCAGGAATGAAGAGTGACAAGTGGTCAACTGGGCTCTTGCCTCATACTCTCATGTATCTTTGACCTCTTTCTGACTCGACTGAAGGCTGAGCAAATGCAAGTGACTACTTAGCTCTACAACTGATTCTCAAAGTTCTCATCCTATTTCTTACTTTCTACCTGTCCACCTTTCCTTCTGTTTCTCAAACATGCCAAATTTGTCCTCTCCCCAACCCCCCCCCCCCCCCCCCCACCCCCCAGGCCTTTGAATCACTGTTTCCTCCACCTGGAGCACTCTTCCCCTAGACGTCTGCATGCATAGCTGGGTCCTTTGATCATCTGGGTGTCAACAACTCAATAGACACATTCTTAGGAAAGCTGTTGTAGTTGAACCTCTTCCATGCCCTCTCTTTCATTCTTATTTAACTCATTTTCCTGTTTTAGCAACAGCATTCAACACTACCTGAAATCATCTTATTGACACACTAGTTTACTTGTCAACTTCTGTGTCTTCACTAGAATGGCAGCTTCAGGAGAGCAGGATTTCGTCTGTTGTTTGCTCCTGAATACTCATTGGAATAGTGTCTAGGATGCTGTTAATGCCCAATAAGCCTCTATTAAATAAATATATGCATCAACAAATGGATGCAAAGTCTTCTGTAGAGACGTGCAAAAGTGGCCCTAGCTGGGTCTTCTAGTTACCTCTCACCATGTATATACTAGCCTTTGGCAAGTAGAAACCCACTCTTCATATGTGCCAGCCTTGTAGCCCCTGGGGCAGTGACAGATGACTAGATCACTGTGCCGTTCCTTTGTTTGGGCACAGGAAAGACTGAGACACTCAAGACTGCAGACCGTCTACACTCCCTTCAGAGCCACGTGTGGACAGTTGCTGGGCAGCTCTGTTCCTGAACAGAAACTAAACTACTGAAACCTCAGCTTTTCACTGTCTCCATCCCTCTTCTTTCTCTAAAGAGCTTTCCCTATTTCCTGCTTTTGCCTCCCTTCCTCACTGAAATGCTGTCAAGAAAAACAAGAGAAAGGTGAGAAAATGTATTCTCCACATCTAACATAGTATCCATGTTACTATTATCACTACTATAGCAGAACACCATTGAAATTTCTGGCTTCTGCGCAGATTAAGCAAATCCCCAAAACATAATAGTTACATGTAACATGTACAGTAAAACCTGCAAAATCCAGAACCTGTGTAAGGCAGAAACCTCTCAGAGAAGGAAAACTCAAATACTTTCCACTAAACCTAATGATAGGTAAGTGTTAATACTGCACACTGTCAAAGGTGGAAAAGTTGAGAAACTGGGAAAAACAGGTCAGTCCTATCGAGTTTTGGCACATACAGGTTTCACTGTACTTGGATTTGATCCAGTCTGAACACAGCATGGACCCCTGGTCCTCTCACATAATAAGAAAGTCCATTTATTTATTGGTGATAGGATTTTTCACTCAATATTTTACTTAGGACACATCTTAAAAATAATGAACAAGAAAGAATGTCTCTAATCTCTGTCTTAAGGAGCTCTGGTAGCATAGTGGTTACAAATCGGGCTGTGAACCGCAAGGTCAGCAGTTCGAAACTCACAGCTGTTCCGCGGGAGAAAGATGAGGTTTTCTGCTCCCATAAAGATTTACAGCCTCGGAAACCCTGTACAGGGTCGTTATGGGTCGGAACCGATTCGATGGCACTTAACAACAACAACCTCTGTCTTATGTTGAAGGCATTTTACAATATTGCTAGTAATCTTTTCCTTTTTCTTTTCTTTAATAAAATACATTTTTTCCATGATCAAAATACATGCTCACTATATTTTAATTCTTTTCAAGGCATTTCCACATTATTTCCTGGATTTTATAAGGAAAGGAGTGAGGCAGAAACAGTTGGAAAGAAAGGCTCAGAAGCGTAAACCAATTTGAAGATATTCACAAAGTATCATTCCAGGACAGGATCCAAGTTCTGCCATTTTCTAGAAACAAGGGTGTTCTTGTCAGAAACCATTCTCCCAGCAGTCCCTGTGACATACAGATCCAAGCCGGCCCATATGAAAGAATGAAGAAATAGTTTAGGAAGTTCAGAAGGCTAAATAACTCCTTCTTTTGGAAAAAGCTCCCTATTGGAGCAAGATCTGGCCCTGGAGTACCACAAAGCAAGACACTAGCAGGCTCACTACTGCTCACAGTCAAATCCCTCCACTCGGTAGTTCTACTAGATACCAGCACTGGGGGTAGCAAGTAGGACTGGGAGTCTGGGGGAGGGGAGAACCTTTACAGGAGTCCTCAATTTTGCGCAGCACTTAACTTGGAACTTTAGGCAATCCTAGTCACAGAAAAAAGAACTTGGCTTTCTGTCCCTCAGAGGTATTTATTCACACTGAGATCTATATCACTTTCTCTTGGATCTAAATCAGCATCTCTCATAATTCCCAGGCTATGGTTTCCATCATCATTGGTCCCTGATGTACTTTGTCCATTCAGAACAAAGATATAATGAATGAAACTATCACCTGAGCCTGCATCTTATAGAGCCAGCCCCAGGTAAGAACTCAAGCCATGAAGAAGCAGCAGCATGGTACCCTCTGGTGCTACCACTTGTTGGAGGAGCACCCAGAAATCTTGTCTCCACTTCTAGGAAAGAACTGAAGTTGTGGCTGGTATGGCCCCATGCCTCTGCCCAGGTTGCAATGGAATGTCTCTTCTCCTGCATCAATAACTGCATCCGATTTTCAGGTGAGCCTTTTCTAGCTGGGATTCTTTGACAAAGTGTTACCACAGTTCATGACTCTAGAAGAATGCACACGTGCTATCCAGAATTTCAAGCACAATTGAAAATTAAGCCAAAAGAGGTGGGGCAGGGTGAGCATATCTGTGAAAATCGGAATGCAAGGAATAGGAAAGACCCTCCAGACTTAGGAAAGCTGTGGCCCATGAACACCTTGGCATCCCCTCTCCTGGATGGAGATAGTGTGAATGTGAGCTACTTGTAGTCAAGGTACTTCAGGTCTGAGAAAGGGAATATATATAATAAGAATCCCTACTCCCTTTTCCAAGTCTCTGAAATTCACTCTCATCCCCTCTTCCCTGTTTCTTTCCAACCTAGAGAAACCTAAGATTGCCAAGAAGTGTCTTAGCAAATAGTCTTCTGGGACCTAGGATTCCTCTCCATTTCCTGCTCAGTGACTAGTATTGCTGAGGATGTCAATGTCATATGGCAGGGGGTAGTGTCAACACAAAAGAATAGACTTGTAGGGTTTCAGTCTATAGGGATAGAGAAAAAGAATAAGTTCAGCACATTTCTGAGTGAAGAAGTTTGAATCTGGGGCTGAACATGGTCTGGGAAGAATATCATTCACAACAAATCAGATAAAAAGATACCTTGGTCACAAGCATGAAGGTACTACCAAGTTTCCTCATTTCATCACTTCTGATTTCTGGATCTTCTATTCAGAGAACACTTAAGGAAATTTGGGTTGAAACTGAAAAAACTAGCATTGGAAAGAAAATGCAAAAGCTACACTACAATCAAAAAGGCTCCACCTTTGAACAAACTTACATTTTGAACAAGCTTAACCACATGAAACATCAAGGGGTTCTGAAGATTTACAGTCCTCGCTCTAGAGACAGAGTAATGGTTCTCCAGGGCAAGTAGGCAAGTAGCACTCTGCCAGACCCGATACCACCGGAAACAGAAGAGAAAAAAGGACTCACCTGTTCAGGCCCCTGGAAGCAGATACGGCAGAGTGGGGTCCTCATACCACTGTCCAGGCTGCTGCCCAGTGAGTAGCGATCCTCAGCCTTCTCCTTACAGAAGTCATCTGAGGAGGTGCTGCTGAGCAGAGAGGCCGGTGGCTCTGTGGCTGGGTCACCCCACTCATCTTCCACAGAAGAAGGTGGCAGAGGTGGCAGAGGAGGGGTCTCCCTAACAACCCCCTCTTGAGGGCCCCTCCAACCTGCCCAACCTCCGGCACCCAGAGCCGGTAGGGTGTTGTTGTTGGCTGCCAAACCAGGGGGCTGTGAGTCTCCGTGCATGGGCAGGGGTCCTGGAGGGGGGCGCCGCAGTAGGAAAACCTTCAGGTCATTGAAGAGCATGCGGCAGCGGCATTTGAGGAGACCCTGGTGGCGCAACATCTGGGCTCCCAATCCACAGCAGCAGCAGCACCACCACCACCAGAGCAGCCCACTCAGGGGCATCAGAAGAGAGCCCAGGAGGGGCAGCTGGAGTCTTTGCAGAGGAGGGTAGGAGGGTTTAGGGGTCCACAGTGTATCTGTGTTATTAGGGGACACTGCCTTCTCACTGGAGCTTCTTACACCTCCTCCAAATAGCAAATAAACTGCCCCCACAACTGAGCACTGTGAGTCACTGACTCTAAACTCTACCTGGAAAACCAAACAATGAAAAGTTTTTCTTGCCCACGCCCCCTAACCCCCACCTCAGACTTCTCTCAGGGTGTTTCCTTCCTCCCTTTGGCCTAGAGGCATAAGTAGGGGCCGGGCCAGGGAGATAGAAGTATTGAGGATGAGCTGTTAGAACCTTGAGATCAAGACTTAATTGTTAGAAAGTTCCCCAGGAGAGGCTGGGAAGAAAATGATTGGGCTCTTCTCAAATCCCTAGGCATTGGGAAATCTTTCTTTTCTATGACAAGGGAAGGGTGAGTAAGGTTAGAAATCAAATTTAGAGTGGCTTGAACTGAGTTTAGGGCAAACCAGCTCAATGAAGAACTGGAGACTGCATGTGTGAGAAAAGATCGCTTTCTTCAGATAGTAGGAATTTGACTGGGAAGGGATAAGAGAGGAAGAAAGGGTGGGAGAAGTTTTAACTCTCCTGGGCAGAAAATTGAGGAGATTAACCCCAATAGCACCAGAGTTGCTTTGTAAGAGAGCAGTTGGGTGTGTGGGTGGATGGGAGTTGGTTGAGGAGAAACTGGACAAGGCGTTTGTGCTTTGCCTCTGCAGTCAAAGGCTGCATAGAAGAGGGGAAAGCCAGTTAGAAGAGAGGTGAACAAAACCAGGGACTTGAGAGGGGAATGGAAGGAAAAAAGATCCCTTAATCTTTGCAGAGCTGCCTCAGTCCTGAGCTTTAAGATAATGGTTAGGAGGGGGCGAAGGTGGAAGTAGAAAAAGAGGATAGAGAAGTGGGGCTTGTGAGAGAGAACAGAAGGAAGGAATAGTTACATGGTCTCAGCCCTCAGCCCACCCACGCTGTAGCCTATAAATCCGCGGCCCCCTCTCCTGGACTCCATCAAAGGTCCCTTAGGGCGACAGCCAAGGGCCAGGAGAAAGGCAGGTCCGGAAGAGCGAGTGGCCTCGCCTTCCTCTCCTCTTCCTCCTCTGGGTGGTGGTCGCCCTCCTCCTCCTCCTCTGCGTCTGCCCACGGCCGCCTAAGCTCCTGTGGCGGTGGCGGCTGCTGTTCAGCGGCGTCCGGGTGTCTCCGGGGCGGGGGCTGCTCTGGCCCGTCCTCGGGCTGCTGCCCGCCGTCCAGCGCGGCCGCGACTCCGGGCTTCATGATCCTCCTCCTCCTCCTTCCCGGGGGGCTGGCCCTGAGCCCCCGCGCCCGGGCAGCGCTGCCATGCAACCAAAGACGGAGCAGGCGTGGGGGTGGGGGCGGATGGGAGTGAGGAAGGGGGTAAGAAAAAAATGAAATAATACTAGTGGAATAATTCGGTTCTCAAATAATCAAGGAAGAGTGCTTCAGGAGGGGTGGGGTCAGAGGAGGGCGGCTGCTGGGTCTTCTCGGCAGCTGTGCCCCCGCTCCCCCCAACAAGGGCAGCCTCGGCCCTCTCCCTGCCCCTCCACCCCGCCCCTCCCTCCCGGCCGCTGCCTCTAGCTGGCTGGCTGGGTTCGCTGTTGCTACCTCTCGCAGATGCAAAGAGGTGAGGCTTGTTTGCGGTGCGGGCTGAAGGTGGGGAGGAGGAAGCGAAGCGGTGCGGCCAAGGTGGGAGGCAGCCGGCACTTGACTCCAGCTTAGTCCTCGCGACTCTCCGAAAACGTATATAAATATATCCCTACAAAAGCCGAGAAGAAGCAAATCAGATTCCAGGCTGCTGCCAGGTGTTGTCTTCTGCCGTTGCTCAGCACCCGCCGCCGCGACTGCTGGCCCCCCTGGCTCAGTTCCTAAAGGGGTGGGTGCTGAAAGAGAGGTGGCGGGGCGGTGAGGTGACCGTCCGAGGACTAGAAAGCAAGGTTGTTGGACAGGAGGAGGCTCCCAGCGCTCTCCGCCGCCGCCACGGTCGCCTTTGCTGCATTCAGCACCCGGGGCGAGTGGACAGCTCCCACCCTGACCCAGCGCATCACGCTACTGGGGACCTGACGCAGACGCCTCAGAGGGGCGGAGGAGGGAAAGGAGACAAGGGGAAAGAAGCTAGAGGGAGAGGGAGCCAGAGGAGGAGAAGAACTGTGCAAGGGATGGGGTTGGGGAGGGGCCAAGGGAAAGGGAGGAAAAGAGAAGAGGGAGGGATTTAGGGAGGAAAGAAAGAAAAAGTGGAGAGTAAAAGGCAGAGGGAGGAAGACAAGTGGGCTGAGGGGAGCAATTCAGGTGCTACCTCGAGCATCCTCCCTCCCCCATGGAAAGTATTCGGGTGGATGGCACGATAGTAGAATTTCTGTCCTCTGTACACTATCACCCACGCCCTAACACACACACGCACACACACACATACAGATTTTTACCTCCCAACTAGAGTCCATTTCTCTGCTCCTATAAGCAGTATGATCGGATACTAGTCTGCAAGCCTCGGAACAAATAAAGTTTTGGGAGTACCACATTGAACCTAACACTTAAGACCTCATGAGAAGGAAATGCTTTGCACACAAAAGGGAGATGCCAGTAATACTTCCTTTTGTTCTTCTAGAACTGAAGCTCCACGAAGCTTTTAAAAAAATCCATTTTGAGACTGAGTGTCAGTGCTAAGATGTAGCAGCTG
The DNA here is from genome assembly GCF_000296735.1 of Chrysochloris asiatica. Lineage (NCBI taxonomy): Eukaryota > Metazoa > Chordata > Mammalia > Afrosoricida > Chrysochloridae > Chrysochloris > Chrysochloris asiatica. Next base: position 5,298,430 of record NW_006408628.1, read on the forward strand.
CTCAATATATGTGTTTGTTGAATGGATGGTGGCCACCATAAGTAGTTGTTGTTGTTTTTAAATGCCATCAAATCAGTTCCAACTCACAGTGACCCTGTTTAGGGTTTCCAAGGAATAGCTAGTGAGTTTGAATCACTGACCTTGTGGTTCAAACTAACCTTGTAGTCCAGTGCTTTACCCCATTGACCTCTTTTCAGTATGAATCATAAGACTCCAGAGCAATGTTGTTGTTGCTGTTAGATGTTGTCCAGTGGATTCCAACTCAGAGCGACCCCATGCACAACAGAATGAAACACTGCCCAGTCCACACAACTATTGTGATGCTTGAACCCACTGTTGCCTCCACTGTGCCAATCCATATCTTTGGGGGTCTTCCTAAGCAATAGCATCCTTTATGTAAAGAACTTATTATGGCTTATATGTTTTTTGCAAACCTAGAAACCTTCTCTCACCCTAGTTCTCTCTGTGCACCACTGCACATTATATGCAAAAATTATGGGTATATTAGCTTCATCTTAACCAACATCCCTAGCTTACTTCCTATTCAAGCATTTCACTGAGATATTGGCAGAGGGCGATTAGAATAGATTTTAGTGTGATACTATAGGGTAAGCACTCGATCATAAGGTTGGTTTGAACCATGAAGTTGGCGGTTCAAACTCACCAGCTGCTCCTTGGAAACCCCATACAGGGTCACTATGAGTCAGAACCAACTTGATGGCACTTAACAACAACAACCATCTGATTTCTGATCCTGCTTCAAGTGATTCTACCTGATGATTCTCGAGGAGTGAGCACCAAAGTGTCCCCAAATCCGAGGAGCAAGAAAAAGATGGAAACTTAAAAAGCGGTCCTGATAAATATTCAGTAATACAACTATTATTGTTGGTGTTGTTAGGTGCTATCAAGTAGGTTCTCTTGGTACAGGTTCCCCATAAACACAATTTAGTGTTCTAGAATTAGAATTCCCATTCTTCTAATTGGTAACTGTAGTTTCTTATGATACCTGCAGTCAAAGGCCTTCGCATAGTCAATAAAACACAGTAAACATCTTTCTGGTGTTCTCTGCTTTCAATCAAGAGCCATCTGCAACTATAGACCATGTCTTTCTGTCATAGACACACACACACACATACACACACACCTTTAAGATCATGAACTTGGACAAGATAATCCACTGAGTTTTTTACATTCCCATGGTGATGCCTTTTCAAGTCTTGGAACCATAGAAAAAGTAACATAAAGATAATCTCTGCACCAAAATATTACTGGCATGAAGTTCAGTCCAATGAATCATAAGAACTCTACCCCTTTGCTGCCATTTCCATGAATGATTCATTCCTACAAATACTAAGGAACAAAGACCTCAATGATATTGAAGTCTTGATTAACCCAGGGTAACTGTTTGACTGAATCATGCCCCAGTAACCACTATGATTGCTGAGACCTGGCACAAAGTGATTTCTTTGAAAATTATACCAATGTTATTAAATAATACTTACATTATTGATATAAGCATTAAGACTGACCTGCAAGAGAGAAATATTTAATTTTTTTTCAATTCCATCTGTTCTAAAAAGAAATTCCTCTGTGTTCCACATCATCCAGTGCCTGCCTCTGACATTGCTCAAGTCATATAATAATTAAATCATCACACATTCATCTTCTCACACAAGACTCGGAATTTCTTTGAGGTATGAACCATGCTCTTATTTGTATCATCAGTACATAACACAGCATCAGAACTGTAATAGGCAATCAAGAAAATGAATGCTGACTGAGTGACTGGACATTTTGTTTCAGTGAAGCTACTAGATGTCACCTAAACACTCTCATGTTGTTGTTAGATGCCAAGAAATAGGTTCCTATCTATAGAGAACAGATGTACAGAAGAATAAAACACAGTCCTGCATTATCTTGACAATTGTTGTTGTGTGAATCCATTGTTGCAGCCACTGTACCAATCTGTCTCCTTGAGGGTCTTCCTCCTTTCCATTGACCCTCTACTTTACCAAGCATGATGTCCTTCTTCAGAGATTGGTCTCTTTAGATAATACATCCAAAAGACAAAAGATGAAGTATTGGTGTCCTCACATTTAAGTAGCATTCTGACTGTACTTCTTCCAAACAAAGATTTGGCCTTTCTTCTGGAAGTTCATGGTATATTCGATAGTCTTTGCCAACACCATATTTCTAAGGCATCAATTATTTTTTTCATTCTCACTCATTGTTCACATTTCCCATGTCTTTGAGATGACTGAAAATATCATGGCTGAAGTCAGTTCTCAAAGTGACATCATTGCTCCTGAACACTTTAAAGAGATCTTTTGCAGTGGATTTGCCTATTTGTCATTTGATTTCTAGACTGCTGCTTCCATGGGTATTGATTGTGGATCTAAGTAAAATAAACCCTTAAAAACTTCAATATTTTTTGCATTTATCATGATGTTGCTCACTGGTCCAGGTGTGCATATTTTTGTTTTCTGTATGTTGAGGTGTAATCCATACTGAAGATTGTATTTTTTAAAACATCATCCATAAGTGCTTTCTTTGCACTTCATCAATAAGTGCTTCAAGTCTTTTTCACTTTCACCAACAAGGCTGTGTCATCTGTGTATCACAAGTTGTTAGTGAGTCTTTACCCAGTCATGTTGCTGCATTCTTCTTCATGTAGTCCAGCTTCTCAGAACATTTGCTCAGCATTGAATAAGTATGATGAAAGAATACAACCCTGTTACACCCCTTCCTGGTTGTAAACTATTGTATCCCCTTGTTCTGTTTGAATGACTGCCTATGTACAGGTTCTCCATGAGCACTATTAAGTGCTTTGGAATTACCATTCTTTGCAATGCTATGAGCCACACAGTCGAATGCCTTTGCATAGTCAGTAAAACACAGGCAAAAGTCTTTCTGGTATTCTATGCTGTTAGCCAGGGCACATCTGACATCAGTGATGATATCCCTTGTTCCACATGCTCTTTTGAATTCAATTTGAATTTCTGATGGTTCCTTACCCACGCACTGCTGCAACCATTTTTAAATTATCTTTAACATAATTTTACTTGCATGTTTAATAAATGATATTATGCTATATTTCTGCATTCTGTTGAATCACCTTTATTTGGGATGGACACAATTATGGATCTCTTTCAGTTGGTTGGCCAGGTAGCTGTCTTTCAAATTTTTGGCATAGATAAAGTGCTTGTAGTCTGTTGAAATATCTCAATTGGTATTCTGTCAGTTTCTGAAACTTTGTTTTTTGCCAATGCTTCAGTGCTGCTTGGACTTTTTTCTTCAGTACCATTGGTTCTGATCATATGGTATCTCATGAAATGATTGAGTATCAACCAAATTCTTTTTGGGACAGTGAACTCTATTATTCTTTACATCTTTTTTTTCCTGTTTTAAAAGTTTTTATTGTGAACTGAGTAATAGTTTGCATAGAAGAACATTGGCTTTACACCATCATTTCATTGCAATGATTACAATCTCCTCTGTGCATCAACATTTAACAGTATTTGCTTCAATTCCCTCTGGGGTTTTTTTTGGGGGGGGGGATGTGGGGGAGTGTACACAGAAACACTCAGGAATATATAATAATTTAAACCACCAAAGAGCACACTCTGCAAGTCTGCCTCCTGGCCGCCAACACTCAGTCCTTCTCTTTCCAAGAGTCCAGAGTCCTCACCTGCTCCCTCTCTCCATGTCCCCATCTGTACCTTCATCTCTGGTGTCGCTACTTCTCTGGATAGGGTCCCACACTCTGCTTGTGCTCTTCTCCCTTGATGGTCCTAGGGTCCTCTGTTTCTGGGCTGTAAGATTAACTACTCCCCCATTTTCATTATAAAACTTCTACCTTTAGAGTTGTGACAGTCGCAATTAGTCATGATAACAATTACTCACTATTGAGTCATAAGAATCTTATCCCCATCTCTTTTCACCAGACCTGTCTAGACAAGATGAAAACTATTCAGTGGGGGCTCTACCTTCCCCCGCACACTCTTAAACTACACTCCTGCTTGAAAACTTGTAAGCCATTTTAGGTAGCCAAAGTCTAAGTTGTCCATCCCTATCTACCCTGTATACAGAGGGAATAGGATTGATAGCTAATGTGAAGACTCCTTCCCTCTCAGTTGGTATTTTGAGCTACTACATCCATAAGTATAGGTCAAGTTCATCAAATTGTAGCAATTTACACTCATTTCCTTTAACAAAAATTTTTTTTTTTTTTTTTTTTTTTATCTTTCTCTAGTCTAGTTCTGATTATCAAGCCATATTTTTCAAGATGTCACATTTAAACTGAGTTAAGATCTATAGAATTAAGAAAAGGAGGGAAGCGTAGCCCTGGCCATGGAAACAGTGACTATTTTAGATGGTACATGTGGCTGCAGTGAAGGGTATTTGATGATAGGTGGTGCTGGTGGTTATGTGCCTTGAAGTTGGTTCTGACTCACTTAACCCCATATAGGGTTTCTGAAGCTATAGATCTTTACAAGAGCAGAAAGCCTTATCTTTCTCCCTCAGAGTGTCTGTTATATTTGAACTGCTGACCTTGTGGTTAACAGTCTAATTCCTAATCCGCTACACTACCAGAGTTCCTTTGAAGGTTGTTGTTTGCTGGTAAGTACCGTCAAGTTGGTTCCAATCCATAGAGACCCTGTATAGATAGGGTTTCCGAGGAGCAGCTGGTGGGTTTGAACCACCGATCTTGTGGTTCAAACTGACCTTGAAGTCCAGCATGGTATCCTGCAGTGCCACACCAGGACTCCTTGAAGGTAAATAGTTGTTGTTGTTGTTAAGTACCATGGAGTCGGTTCCGACTCATAGTGACCCTGCACAGGGTTTCCGAGGCTGTAAATCTTTACAGGAGCAGAACGCCTCATCCTTCTCCCGCGGGACCGCTGGTAGTTTCGAACTGCTGACCTTGAGGTTGGCAGCCCAACTCGTAACCACTATGCTACCTGAACTCCTTGAAGATAAGTAGTAGAAAGTAAAATTAGAAAGGTAGTCTGGAGCCAGATCACAGAAGTTCCTGAATGCCACTCGGGGAGAAGATTTATTCATTGGCCAGGCACTTGTTTTAATGGTTTTAAAGATTTGGAGCTGAAGGTGAAGGGCAGAAATAAACTTTATCTCTGAGCAGGTTAATTAACTGGATGGAATTTCATTGCTAACAGGTGGGAAGCAATCAATATTTTTCATTTCACGCCAGAAAGTTCTCAGCTCCCTAATAGATTCATTCTTTTAAACAAGGTTGTTTTCAGATATATTTCATTACATTCAGAGATGCTGGGGTCATGTGAATTAGAAGAGTTGAGGAATGAGAGGAATAGTCTTTAGGAAAAAATATGAGGAGAATAGAGCTGACCTAGAGATTCAGAAAAGCTTCATGATTGAGGCCACTTCACTTCTTAAAGGAACCCCCCATGCTGACTGCTAGTGTTTCTTCTTTGTCTAGACAGACACTATTAAAGCTAGAAGAAATTTTACAGACCTTAAAATAAGAGAGGTTCAGAGAGATTAGGCAACTTTGTGCCCACGAACCCATAGCAAATTAAGTGTCAGAACAAGGGCTGAACTCAAATCTCTTTTAATCCTCAGTATAGTTTGTTTTCCACCATATCACACTTGACTCTCTTCAAACATATAGTTCCTTAAGCATAATTTTAGAATTACTGTTAGCAGACAAATTATTAATAGCTACTACCCAGGATAATGGAGTCCTGGCATGGTGCTGTGGGTGAATGTGCCAGACTGCAAAGCCATTTAAACTGCAAGATCAGTGGTTCAAGCTCACCAGCCACTCCTCAGAAACCCTACACAGAGTCGCTGTGGGTCAGAACCAACTCAATGGCACTTAACAACAACAACAACAACCCAGGATAACGCACTGGACCACAAGGTTGGTTTGAACTGAAACATTGGAGGTTCAAACTCACAAGCCACTCCTCAGAAACCCTATACAGGGTAGCAAAGAGTTGGAACCAACTCGATGACACTTAACAACAACAACCCTAAGTCTAAGGAGTCCTGGTAGCTTAGTGAGTTACACGTAAACTGCAAATTAAGCAGTTTGAATCCAGCTGCTCAGAGGGAGAAAGATTTCTTCTCCCATACAGATTTACAGCTTTGGAAACCTTATATATGGTTGCTATGAGTTGGAATGAGCTTGACAGCAAACAATAGCAGAGCTAATACGTAAGAAAAACTAAGAACTATAAACTGTACTCTTTTCATATGTACTTAGAAACACATTTCTGGGCACATTTCTGTTTCTAAAAATAGAAGTTCCTAGGTGCCATCGCAAGTCTACTAAATAAGAATTTCTTGGACAGCAACTTGGGAACTTGCATCTTAACAAGTGCACCTCAAGTAATATTTTGATCTCCAAAACTTTCTTTAAATGGTAGATGTTATTATTTGCACTTTTCAGAGAAAACTAAGGTTTGGAAATATTAACTCCAAGGTCATGCAGTTCAACATGAAAGCTGAAATTCTAACAGAATTCTCTCTGAATGTAAAGTCGATGCTCTCTTATTATGCAACACTGCCTTGTTAATTACATTTCAAGCTTCCACATGGAATCCCCACACAGCACGTGTGCATACTATGTTCTATGCCAAAAGAAAGTTCAAGATTCAGGCTAAGATGTCATTGTTGTTGTTGTTATGTGCCGTGGAATCAGTTCTGACTCATAGCGACCCTGTACAGGGTTTCCGAGGCTATAAATCTTTACAGGAGCAGAAAGCCTCATCTTTCTCCCGTGGAACAGCTGGTAGTTTCAAACTGCTGACCCTGAGGTTCGCAGCCCGATTCGTAAACCACTATGGTTGTTGTTGTTGTTAAGTGCCGTCGAGTCAGTTTCGACCCATAGAGACCCTGTACAGGGTTTCCAAGGGTGTAAATCTTTACAGGAGTAGAAAGCCCCATCTTTCTCCCGCGGAGCGGCTGGTAGTTTCGAACCACTGACCTTAATGTTTGCAGCCCAATTCGTAACCAGCAGCTTAAAATGTTTCCCAATGATCCCTTTCAACTGGAACTCATGTCCCCTATAATCCCCTGCCCTTGAGCATGGGCTGGACCTAGTGGCTTGTTTCTAATACAGCATAAGTGATGAGATATCACTTTAGCAACCAGATTACAAAAGACTGCAACCTCCATCTTTCCCACTCTCTTTATTTCTGGCTCTTCTCACTTGCTCTCTTGTGGAAGCCAGTTGTCATGTTGTGAGCTGCCCTATGGAGAAGCCCACATGGCAAGGAACTGAAGGTGGCCTCCAGCCAACAGCTAGTGAGGAACTGAGGCTCTCAGTCCAACATCCCAGGAGGATCTGAATCTTGCCAACAGCCATGTGAGTGAGCTTGGAAGTGAATTGTAGCCTTGGCAGATATCTTGATTGCAAGCTTGTGAGAGCACCTAAGCCACAAGACCCAGCTAAGCTGTGCCTGTGAAATTCCTGACCCACAGAAATGGTAAGATAATAAACATTGTTTTCAGCTTTCTGTACACTGTCATCACCAACCACCGACACGTGTCCAACAGAGACTCTTATCTCGCAGTCAGCATCCATTTCCATGATCAGATATCAGTCTACAAGACTTGGAAATGATTACGTTTTGAGACTCCCATCTTAAACCCAAGGACTTGATAGACACGAAATTCCTCATGACTAAGAACCCATGAGAAGATATGCTTCAAACCGGAAGAAGAATGCTAACACCATTTCCTTTTGCTTGTTTTTATAGAACAGAAGTGAGGAACATGTAAGGTCATGGGCTGTATAAGGCCCACAAAATCATTTGGTCTGGCACTGCCAAGACAACTGCAGTTCCAGTCATCACATTGTTGGTGGTGGTGGTGGTGGTCGTGTGCCATGGAGTTGGTTCCGACTCATAGAGATCCTATATAGGGTTTCCCAGGCTGTAAATCTTTATGGGAGCAGAAAGCCTCATCTTTCTTCCACAGAGTGGCTGGTAGTTTTGAACTGCTGACTGTGAGATTAGCAGCCTGACATGTAATCAATATGCTACCAGAGCTCCTTGTTGTTGTTAAGTGCCATCAAATCAGTTCCAACTCATAGTGACTCTGTATAGGGTTTCCCAAGGAGCAGCTGTTGAATTTGAACTGTTGACCTTGCAGTTCAAACCAATCTTGTGGTCCAGTGCTTATCCTACAGTGCCACACCAGGACTCCAGCCATCACATTGTTGAGTGTTGTTTAGTTGGTTCTGACCCATAGCGATCTTGTATAGGATTTTTAAGGAGTGGCTGGTGGATTTGAACTGCTGACCTTGTGGTTAAGTGCTTATCCTACAGCACCACACCAGGTCTCCAGACATCACATTGTTGTGAAGAGCCATCACATTATGGGTGAGTTAATTAAATGTTTGACCAAACATAGCAGGCTAATTTTTAAGCTGATAATTCTATGTGGCCTGTAAATGATGCTATAAATATCCAAATGACTCTTGGCAGAAAAAATGTTCCCCTACCCCTGTTCTGGAGTCCTGGTGTGGCACTGTGGGCTAATGCATCAGACTACAAAGTGGTTTGAACTGCAAGGTTGGTAGTTCAAGTTCACCTGCTGCTCCTTGGAAACCCTATACAGGGTCACTATCGATTGGAATGACTCGAAGGCACTTAACAACAACAATCCCTGTTCTAGAAGGTGAGCTTCACAGAACAAAGTGTTCTTTTGTTTTTAATAACATTTTTAACTACAAGTGCCTAGGTTGCTGCTAGATAATCAGTACCAGAGAGAACAAACAAGATGGTGGATCGGGTAGACGTGCAGTAAAGGAGCTCCGCCAAAAACAACACAGAATACCCGACAAAGCAGGCTCAGGGGCTGGTCCCAGAACTCTGAACCACATATAAAGGAATACTTAGAGGTTGGAAGGCTCACAGCTGGGGGAATTTGTGGCAGAAGCAAGAAATCTAATGCTTTCTAGTCCAGGCTGTGCCAGGAGCCACCATCTTGAGTGAGCCCATGTGGGGGAAGGAGCGGAGCGGCCACAGACACCTGGCAGAACCACAGAGATAAAGGTGTGGACATTCTTTTCTTTTGGCAGCTGTTCATTGGTCCCTTGCTGTCTGCGCACCTCCATTCTGGTGACTATAGGGGTGCCTGAGCTAGTGGGCACCCCAGCCCCACCCTC
>NW_006408628.1:5320652-5321736 GCF_000296735.1 Chrysochloris asiatica
GATCAGGAAATGGGCTTCCCTTTTCACTCTTCTGCCTAAGAAATTTCAAGATGCCACTGTTGGTTGTTGTGATGTAACTCAGGATTTAATTTTCAGGTGGTTTCCTTTTTAGTCTGCCTATCCCACTCCACAATCTCTGTTCAGGTCTTTTTCCTAGTGATAAACAGTTCAGGGCTTGCTGTGGCTGGGTGGGGTGTCCACTCACTCAGGCACCCCCTCTAGTCACCAGAATTGAGGTGCACAGACAGCAAAAGACCAATGAACAGATACAAAAAAAAAGTATGTCCATACCTTTATCTCTATTGTTCTGTCATGTGTCTGTGGCTGCTCTGTTCCTACCTCCACTTGGTCTCACTCAAGATGGTGGCTCCAGGAGCAGCTGAGTGTCTTGAATTAGAAAGCAATGGATTTCTTGCTTCTGCTATAAATTTCCCTAGTTGTAAGCCTTCCAACCTTCTAAATATTCCTTTATATGTGGTTCAGAGTTCTGGGACCATCCTCTGAGCCTGCTTGGTCTGGTATTCTGTGTTGTTGCTGACGGAACTCCTCACTGTACTTCCACCCTCTTTTTTGTTTTCTAAATACCTTTTGTAAATAACATTAAAGACGATTATACACATGCATCCCACCAGATGGAATACACAGAAATCAAATTGACTACATCTGTGGGAAGAGACAGTGGAAAAGTGCCATATCATCAGTCAAAGCAAGGCTAGAGACAGACTGGAGCAGACCATCAATTGATCATCTGAAAGTTCAGGCTGAAGCTGAAGAAAATTAGGACAGGTCCACAAGAACCAAAATATGACCTTAAACATATTATATTTAAATATGTAGCTCATCTCAAGAACAGATTTGATGCATTAGACACTAATGATGAAAACCCGGAAGAGTTGTGAGATGACATCAAGAACATCATACAGAAAGAAACCAAAATGGATGTCAGAAGAGACTCTGAAACTTGCTCCCAAGTATAGAGATTCTAAAGCAAATGCAAGAAATGAGGATGTAAAAGAGCTGAACAGAAAATCTCAAAGAGTAGCTCAAGAAGACAAAGTCAATATTGTAACAAAATGTGCAAAGA
>NW_006408628.1:5321836-5322867 GCF_000296735.1 Chrysochloris asiatica
AAAAAAAAAAAAGATAATCAGTATACATTTATTGAACAGATTGTGGCTACATTATTCCATTAGTACTCCAAGCCATGGACCTCTTTCTAGTATGAATCATAAGAATCCGTATTAATAGCACAGCCTCATTATAACCAGCATCTCCACCTTCCTCCTTCTTCCAGCCTTTCACTGAGTCACTGACAGGGCTAATTTGATGTGGATTGTAATTTTCTCTCCTAGTTATGCTCCGACTCATGTCACCCTACCCCATCCTTCTCAAAGAGTTGCTAGTGAGCAGAAAAATGTTCCCAAATGTGAGGAGTACACTACATTTTGGGTAACATTACACAGCAACTGATAACAAAACAACACTCAGAACATCAATCCCTATGCCCATAATTTCTGTGCCCCAACATACTCAACTATGAGCTCAGATAGAGTTTACTCATTCACAAGGCACTACAAGTGTGACTACGATGGTTCACGAAGAGAGTCCATAGTGGAAACTTACTTTGGCATGCTGAATTGGTGGGCTAGAACTCAAGATCAAATTGATGTGGTGTGTGTTGAAGTGCAGGTTCCAGGGTAGACTCTCATCTCCAAAGATTCGGACTTAGAAGATAAATATCAGAGCAAAGACTCCCACCATCCAATTACCGACCATCATGTGAGCAGGACCAGTCACTCCCCTGTCATGAGTTGATATTCTTCTCCAGATGTGAGTAAGTAAAGAGTTCTTTACAAATGAATATCAAAAAGAGTCTGCTCTTTTTGATGTGGAAAGGATGCTGAGCAGAGGTTCATTCATTCACCATGGAGCCATTGTCACTGATACGCTACAGAAGGAACAAACAGATGAAATCCTTGCTTTCACAAAGTCCACATTCTTACTTGGAAAACAGGTAAGTAAGCAAATAAACATAATACAAGGGACTTCAAAAAGTTCATGGAAAAATGGAATGAAAAGATAATGGATGCTCAAATTTATGATATAAGTAATTCTCAAGTTGAGCACTGAGTGGCTACTAATTTGCTACCCCTGCTAGAGA
>NW_006408628.1:5324057-5326519 GCF_000296735.1 Chrysochloris asiatica
AGAGATGGAGGCAGAGACAATAAGATGGAGAGAGATGAAACAGCTGGGGACTCTAGACCCAGAGACGGAGACGGGCTGTATGCCGATGACCAGGGGGCAAGCTTGCAGGGTATACCCTTTGGTTGTTTGAGGATGCATGGAGGGGATAGTAACTATGGCAATGAAATGATATATGATAGGATGAATGTAAAGCTAATGTTCTCCTATGTAAACTATCACATAATTCACAATAAAATATTTTGAATTGTTTGTAAAGCACAGAACCCAAGATCCCTGCACATTGAACATCCTAGATCCAAGAGACAGAGTTGTAACATCAGTGGAGTAGTAGAGGAGTGAAGGAGTTGTGGTGGCAATTGCCAAAGCACAAGACAAAGATGTGGACATCCCAGCCCACGGAATTGAAACCTGAGTGCCTTTGAGAAATTTGCTTGCACAGTGGGGTGCCTCCAGGCATTTAATTGGGGTGTTTAGGTTTGTGGACTTATGTAGCTAGAACAGAGTATCTTCAGGCTGAGGCTTTATACTGGAGTGGAATGCCACTTGAGCATTTATCAGCAGCCCTTAAGAGCTTTGTAGCATTGTCTGAGCAGGCTAGAGACCAAGGGAAGGAACTATGACTGAGAGACCAAGGACCAGAGAGGTCAACCCACTGGTATGGCTTGGGGATGCAGACCTGACCAAAGAATTGTGTCTCAAGCATTTCTGATCCTGAATTATAACTCAACACTCCTAATAAAACCCATAATCATAAAAAAAAATTTTTTTAAAGATAATGGATTTTCCAGGAATTTTCTGAAGCCCCCTCGTATGTTAATTTTCTGTGGTAATAAGTACCATAAAGAAGTGAAACAGGGCAATGTGGTTGTGAAAGACCTACTAGTGGATGGTGATGGGAAAAAATAGGAAGTGGTGAGGGCAGGGAAGTCTCCCTGAGTTTAGACCTAAAAGGTGAGAAGGAATTAATGATGCAAAGCTCTGAGGCTGAGTGTTCCAACCAGAGGAGTCAGCAAGCACAGAGTCCCAAGTTGGGAAGGATGTGATATTTTTAAAGAACAGGAAGACAGCCAGACTGGCTTGAGGCTAAGCAATGAGGGAGGGGAAAGGAAGATGAAATCAGAAAGAAGGACCCAAATCATATTATGTAGAGCCCTGTGACAAGGCCAGACGAGATCACATTTAATTTGAAGTGAACTGGGAGGCCACTGAAGGAATTAAGTAATGGATTTCTGGTTTTCTTTGAAAGATCACTTTGGTAGCTGAGTTGGGAGTGAATTTTAGATGGGCAAGTATGGTACATGAGTTTTTGGTTATATAAACAGCTTGGTCACTAATCAGCTATCTGACTCCAGAGAGGGGTTGTAATCTGAACCCATTTCCTAATCTATAAAACGATGGTTAGGAATTTGAAGTTTCCTTCTAGTCTCACCATCCCATGAAATGCACTGTGATAGACTGAATTTGACTCACCTATCAGTTTGTTGCACTGTGGTGGCTTGCATGTTGCTGGGATTCTGAAAGCTATGCCACCGGTGTTTTAAGTACCAGCAGGGTTACCCACAGTGGACATGTTTCAGATGGGCTACCAGACAGGAACAAACTAGGAAGAAGGAAACATAGACTATTTCTGAATAGGCAGCCTCTGAAACCCTTATGATTAGCTGTAGAACATTGTTAGGTAGCACTAGAATTTTGACTATTGAAACATGATGAAGAGTACCAGAATATTGTCAGATCTAGTGCCAGAAGATGAGCCCCTCAGGTTGGAAGGCACTCAAAATATAACTGGGGAAGAGCTGCCTCAGTTGCATGTGATGACACAGAGTAAAACTTTCTGGATCTTCATTTTCTGATGGGGCACAAACAAAAATAAAAGAAAGAGCTGTAAACATCCATTAATAATCAGAACATGAAATGTATGTAGTATGAATCTAAGAAATTTGGAAGTTGTCAAAAATGAAATGTAATGCATAAACATTTTATATCCTAGACATTAGTAAACTGAAATGGACTGGTATTGACCATTTTGAATCTGACAACCGCATGGTTTCCTATACCAGGAATGACAAATTGAGAAACAATGACATTGCATTCATCATCAAAAAGAACATATCAAGATCTCTCTTGAAGTACAATGCTGTCTGTGATAGGATAATATTCATACGCCTACAAGGAAGAATAGTTAACACCAATATTATTCAAATGTATGCACCAATTGCTAAAGTCACTGATGATGAAATTGAAGATACTTATCAACTTCTTCAGTCTGAAATTGATCAAACATGCAATCAAGTTATATTGATAATTACTGGTGATTGGAATGCAAAGGTTGAAAACTAAGAGGAAGGATCAGTAGTTGGAAAATGTGGCATTAGTGATAGAAATGATGCTGGAGATCACATGAAAGCATTTTGCAAGACCAAGGACTTATTTAGTGTAAATACCTTTTTTTTTTTTTTAAT
>NW_006408628.1:5331999-5341684 GCF_000296735.1 Chrysochloris asiatica
AAAAAAAAAAAAAAAAAAAATTGAGTCCTGGTGTGGCACTGTGGATTAATGAGCCAGACTTTAAAGTTGTTTGAACTGCAAGGTCGGCAGTTCAAGCTCACCAGTTGTTCCTTGGAAACCCTGTACAGGGTCATTATGGGTTGGAACTGATGGCACTTAACAACAACAACAATAGGGAAAACATTGAATGATGCAGAAAGCATCAAAAGAAGATAGAAGCTATATAGAGTCACTGTACCAAAAAGAAATTGTAGATGTTCCAAGAGGTAGTATATGATCAAGAACCAATGATATTGAAGGAAGAAGTCCAAGGTGCATTGAAGGTATTGGCAAAAAAAAAAAAAAAGGCACCAGGACTTGATGGAATAAAAATTAAAATATTTCAACAAACTGATGAAGTTTGTAGGCATTCACTCATCTATGTCCAGAAATTTGAAAGAAAATTACCCGGTCAACTGCCTGGAGAAGATCCATATTTGTGCCCATCCCAATGAAAGGTAACCCAACAGAATGTAGAAGTCATCAGACAATATTATTACTATCTCATACAACTAAAATTTTGCTAAAGATAATCTAAAAATGGCTGCAAATGTACATTGACAGAGAACTGCCAAAGGTTTAAGCTGGATTCAGAAGAGAACATGGAACAAGGGATATCATTGCTGATAGCAGATGGATCTTGGATGGAAACAGAGAATACCAGGAAGATGTTTACCTGTGCTTTATTGACTATGTGAAGCCTTTTGATTGTGTGAATCATGATAGACTATGGACAATATTGTAGAGAATGAGTACTCCTGAACACTTAATTGTGATCATAAGGAACCTGTACATAGATCAAGAGGCAGTTGTTCGAACAGAAAAAGTGAACACTGAATGGTTTAAAATTAGGAAAGGTGTGCACCAAGGTTGTGTTCTTTTACAATACTTATTCAATCTGTATGCTGAGCACACAATCCAAGAAGCTAGATTGTATGACGAAAAATGTGGCATCAGGATTGGAGGAAAACTCATTAACAACCTGTGATATGCTGATGATACAACCTTTCTGGCTGAAAGTGAAGAGGACTGATGAAGATTAAAGACCACAATCTTCAATATGGATTGCATCTCAATGTAAAGAAAACAAATATCCTCACCACTGGACCAGTCAACAACATCCATATAAATGGAGAAAAGATTGAAGTTGTCAAAGACTTCATTTGGCTCAGATCAACCATCAACACTCATGGAAGGAGCAGTCAATAAATTAAATGACATATTGCATTAGGCAAATTTGCTGTACCTCTTTAAAGTGTTCAAGTCAGTTTGAGAAATAAGGTGCACCTGACCCAAGCCATGTATTTTCAATAACTTCATACGCACTTGAAAATTGGTCATTGAATAAGGAAGACCATAAAAGAATCAATTCATTTGAGTTATGATGTTGTAGGAGAACATGAAAAGTACCATGGACTGCCAAAAGAACAGACCAATCTGTGTTGGAAGAAGTACAGCCAGAGTGCTCCTTGGAGGCCAGCATGACCAGACTTCATCTTTCATACTCTGAACATATATCAGGAGGGACCAGTCCCTTGAGAAGGATATCATGTTTGGCAAAGTGAATGGTTTAAGAAAAAGAGGAAGACACCCAACAGGATGGATTGGCACAGTGGCAGCAGCAATGGCTCAGCTGTAGCAATGATTGTGCTGTTGGCACAGGGTTGGTCCTAACAACAAGCCTGAGTTTGCACATGAACTTAGGTTGTTTTGTTGTTAAGTGTTGTCGAGTCCATTCTGACTTATAGTGACCCTATATGATGTTTCCAAGGAGCAGCTGGTGGGTCTGAACCGCCAATCTTGTGGTTCCAACTGACCTTGTGGTCTAGCGCATTATCCTGCATTGCCACACCAGGAACATCTCTGGTTTCCCTCTCCTGACATTCCACAGTCTCTTAATACCAGCTCTGCACTTCCTCTTTCTCTTCAAGGCTCCCAACTGGTGCCTAAAACCTGCCATATCCTCAGCCTAGAGTCATCTGTTGGGGTTTCCAGATTGGAGGTTCTTCTAGAGAGAGAAGCCTGGCCAGCCCGCTCCATTTAAGCCCAGCCATGCTGCCCACCTCCTGTACCCATGACTATGCAGGCTTCTCTGAGCTCTTTTCTGGGAAGGCAAATGATATTATTAAATATTCAATAAGACTGCAATGAAGCTGTGGACATGATCGACAGAATCTACTTTTCAATTGTGCTGAGAAGGCAGTTGCCTACTCAGAGTCAGGCTGTGACAAAGGCAGGGCAGGCTCAGTGGATGCTTCCCAGGGATTCTCTTCATGTGCCTCTGTTGCGTGCATCTCACCCATGGCCCCCAGCATGAAGACAAAGCTCATCACAGACCATCCACATTAGCGACATATCATCCTGCACATGTGACTTGTGACTATGCATGGAACTATGGGTGTCTGAAATGTACATGTACACAAACATACATATTGTTGCTGTTACGTGTCATCCTGATGATTCAGACTCACAATGATTCTGTATAGGGTTCTGAGGAGAGGATGGTGGTTTTGAACTGCCGACCTTGCAGTTAGCAGTCTAGTGCTTATCCTACAGTGCTACACCAGGACTCTAAATATACACAGTCCTAAATGAAAATGTAATCTGTGTCATAATTTAAAACTCCTCAGTTCCTTTGTGTACACCGATACCCACATTCGGCAAACTTCAGCCTTATACACATAACTCATTTTATCTCAGAGCCCACTTAATGCAACGGGGCTTTAAAAGGAGCCTGTTTTAAATAGCTTCCCAATGTGCACATGTCAATCGATAGTCAGACAGATAGGAATATTGATTTTTAGATACATACATAACGATAATGAAACCTTGAATTTATATATCCTATTTCTCCTGGGGAATTCGTAAGATATGATGAGTCTCCTATATGTGGACAGCATACAAGTTTATCTGTGCATGAAATGGAGTTCATATCAATACAGGGGAAGTCCCATCATATTGTGCTTTATGTCATCTGTTCACCTGAAGCATTGTGCATCTCAATTGGCACACTCTTCACAATCAAGAAGATGAGTTCTATAAATTATAATGAGAAGGTGTATATAATACCATCCACATGTATGCTTTGGAGTCCTGGTGTAGTGCTGTAGGATAAGCACTTGACTGCAAGGTTGGTTTGAATCACAAGGTCGGCGATTCAAACTCACCAGCTGCTCCTCGGAAACCCTATACAGGGTTGCTACGGATCTGAATCTACTCAATGGCACTTAACAACAAGAACAACATGTATGCTTTATGTTTTAAATTACCTCATTAGTGGGGCAGGAACCATTTGGAAAAGGAGGGTAAGAATGGTTACATACCTTGAAATATAATCAGTGCAAATAAATTGTACATGTAAAAATTGTTGAATTGGTGTATGTTCTGGTATGCATCCATTCAGCAACAAAAATAGAATAAAAATTTAAAGGATCAATAATGTATATTTCCATGAGAAAAAATTTTAAATAAATATTTATTGTTGTTGTTAGATGCCATCAAGCCAGTTCCAACTCATAGTGAGCCTGTGCACAACACTGAATGAAACACTGCCCAGTTCTGTACCATCCACACACCAATTGTTATGTTTGAGCCCTTTGTTGCTGCCACTGTATCAATCCATCTCCCTGGGGGTCCTCTTTTTTGCTGAGCCTCCCACTTTACCAAGCATGATGTCCTTCTCCAGGGTCTGGTACTTCCTGATAACATGTCCAAAGTACAAGAGAGGAAGTCTCACCATTCTTGCTTCGGAGGAGAATTCTGGCTGTACTTCTTCCAAGACAGATTTGTTTGTCCTTCTGGCAGTCTATGGTACTTACAATATTCTTTGCCATCCCATAATTTAAATTCTTTTAGCTCTTCTATGGTCTTCTTTATTCATTGTCCAACTTTCACAAGGATATGTATGAGGTGATTGAAAATAGCACATGCATATGAGCCAATTGAAAAATAACATTAACTGGAGATTAAAAATTATTTTATAATTGCATTTCTTGCAAAGTTTATCATTGATACTTTTCATATTAGATCTAGTTATCAATGCAGAGAACTGTTTCATGAGTACATAATTATGTAAAAATCCATTAAGCTATTCACTTAAGGCTTCTTATGTATTAGCAAATACCTCAATATGAAAAAGTTAGGCAAAAATAAAGCTGCTTCTTGAAATCCAGCATGCCTTCTCATAAACGGAGGCCATAGTAATAAAAGGTACTTACTATTCTGGTAGTGTGGTGTTTACAAGTTGGGCTGCCAACCTCAAGGTCAGCAGTTCAAAACTACCAGCGGTTCTGCGGGAGAAAGATGAGGCGTTCTGCTCCCATAAAGATTTACAGCCTCGGAAACTCTGTGCAGGGTCACTATGAGTCGGAACCGACTCCACGGTACTTAACAACAACAACATATGGGACAAGGAGCCCTGGAAGCAGTGTGTGACATGTTAGACTACTAACTGCAAGGTCAGTAGTTTAAATCCAGCTGCTCCTCAGAATAAAGATGAGGCTTTCTGCTCCCATAAAGATTTACAGTCTCAGAAAACCTATGCAGGGTTGCTACGAGTAGGAACTGACTCACAGCACACAACCACCACCACCAATACATGGAATGTGTCTCAGAATTCTGCCAGTCCACATAGATTGGGATATTGAGTCCTGGTTCTGATACCTTATGATCGTGTAATTTTGAATATTGAACCTCTCTGTGCCTGTTTCCTCATCTGCAAAGGAAAAAAGAAATCAGAACCTACCTCACAGAGTTATATACAGATTCAATGAGAAAGTTAATATAAAGCATCTCTCGTGGTTCCTGGCATGTAGCGGCTTCTCAGTAAGAGTTGGTTATTCCCATTGTAATCATGGTCCCCCTTGACTCCTCAAAAGGACCTAACCAGAGATTGCTGGGGCAAAGCACAGTTTACGTGCCACTGTGTCTGCCTCCTCTTCTCTCCTCCTAAAGCCGAAAAGATTCACTATAATCAGAAATCTCAATGATGATTTTTAATGCCCTGATTGTCCAACCCTATCTATAACCACCAAACAAACAAATTTTGATCTACCAAATCCCCACCTAGGCACCAAGTTCTCTGACTTCCTCAGCAAATGGTACACATTCTTACCATCACCAGCTCCCGGTGTGCCTCAGTACCTCTGCTCTCCTGTCCTAACCTAGAGATTCAACCTTGCAGGTCTGTCCATCCCATCAATGTCCTCACACCCACCCCTCTAGTTATGCACCCTAGATACTGGCCCTGGCAGGATTCCCTCCCAGGTCACTTCTGTGGAGCAGGTGTGTGTCATTATCTTTAGATCCCAGGCAGGTGTCTCCCAGAGCAGGTCCTGCAATCTTTCAGAGCCTTGCTTTCATACTTAGAAAACGAGACCATTGAGGCCCACTTCAGACGGTTGTTGTGAGAATGAAATGGTAACTGGCATTCACAGTCCCAAAAAGAAATGTGGGTTCATGTCAACGAAGGAGTTTATTGCCAATCTCTAACTTGGAACAATGTTTACAATTCTACTAGAGAGGACAACTGACTACTAGTTCAAATAAAATACTGTGGTTCGTTGAGAAGTAGCTTCTCAGAGCATTTTTACTGAGAGTTGACGCTAGCTAAAACTAGCAAGATTTGTACAAGTTACACATAGTTGTGATATTCAAGCACATCCTCTCTTACTGACAGCCGTAATGACTGTAATAAACAGGGAAGCCTCTATTCTAATAAACACATAATTATAGTTGACAATAAATGTGTAAACATAGTGCTAATTAGGAAATCTCCCCCTAGTTATTACCAGCTTGAAGACCCGTGTACATGTGCTTGGGACTGTGGGTAAGTGCACTCACCCATGTGAATGTTCTCGTTCATAGTGTATGAATATGTGGGCAAGAGGTACCACCTTCTTTGCCAAACCTTTGCTGTTTTTTGCTTCTTTCTTTCTTTTATGAGATAGTCTTCTCTTCTACTCAGAGAATTCTGGTGTGGCTTGTGGGATAATGCACTGGATTGCAAGGTCAATTTGAACCACAAGGCTAGCAGTTCAAGTTCACCAGCCATTCCTCAGAAACCCTGTACAAGGTCACTATGAGTCGGAACCGACTTGACAGCACTTAACAACAGCAACAACATTCTCTTCTACCCTTAAGAGAAAGGGGTCATTTTAGCAACTTAATTTCTAGCGTGATCCCTTTAAACTCATATTTCCTTCTAACCTTGGAGGACTGTGGTTTATTAAAAAAAAAATATTTTTAGATAAATGGACACTGTCCTCACTATATGGATCATTTCCAGACTTAGACACAAAGACTTGGTCTGTCGATTCCTGGGATTTGAGAGTGATGGCTAATGGATACTTGGCAGGTGGAGGTGGTAACAATGAATGCTTTTGTTGTTAGTTGTCAGGGAGTTGGTTCTGACTCATGTATAAGAACCAAAAATTGCCTGGTCCTCTGTTTGAGTAGGACAGCATTCTGTTGTAACTCATAGAGTTTTCATTGACTAATTGTCAGAAGTAACTTGTCAAGTCTTTCTTCCTAGTCTGTCCTACTGTACAGGCTCCTCTGAAACCTGCCCACCAGGAGGACCCTGCTGTATTTGAACTATCAGTAGTATAGCTTCCAGCATCACAGCAACAAACAAGACATCACATAAGACAAAGTGGCATAGAATTAAATACACTTAAACCAACAAGTTGCCTTTGAATGAAGAGAGAGCGAAGTCACACAGGGGAACAATGACCCTGGATGAAGGTTCTGACCTGCTTGCAGGCAGAAGAGGTCTAGCTTGGAACTTCTACAACACAGAGAGAATGTTCATTTATGCTGTCCTGGAGATAGACTGCAAAAGTATTCTCCATGAGGATCAACCACAATTAATTCCCTAGCCAAGAGCAAAAATCCTGATGATCCTGTCTACAAATATTTTGCTAATGAACTTCTTTTGTAATTTTCTTTATTTTTTCATTCATATGGGGAACAAGTAAAGACGAGAATTGTTTACAGTGATCCCTTTCCTCTTTAGATTCCTCTAATAACAGTCCCCTTGAGTATCACTTTCCTTTCTTTTGTGCCCTTTCTTCCATCCACAGCTCCCAAAGCCACAGCTTCTAAGAAGACTTCTTGGCTAAAGAGGCATTATCCAGGGAGAGGCAGTATTGCTTAAGGACAATGACTTGGTTTGGATCCCAGCTCTTCCACTGTTTCAGACAGGATATGCTAATAAACTATGGCAACACTGCATTTTCCATCTTTTGAGTCAATAACAGTTCATTTTGCTCTTACACCAAGTCCGTGCAGACCCATGTGGTGGCTGAGCAATCTTACGGCACCTCCATCTCGATGCAAGCTTCCATAACTGCTGTGGCAGCAGAATGGACCACGTAAGGTCACTTGTTGTAAGGAACTCTGGCGGAACACTCGGCTGCTAACAGAAAGGTGTGGGGTTCGAACACACCCAGCGACTATGGAAGAATAACTTGGTGATGTGCTTCCATAAAAATTACAGCCTAGAAGCATTTCTGTTCTAAAACATGGGGTTGCTTTGAGTCCTAATCAACTCAACAGCATCTAACAACAATGATAGAAAACCAAAAGTAAAAGTAGAAACAAGTGCTCAGTGAAGATCATATGTTGTTAGCTACCTTTGAGTCAGGCCTCGTAAACACAAGACAGTCGTGTGCCATTTCCATAACTGGGTGTGGGTTGGACCATTGTGATACATAGGGCTTTCATTGGCTGATTTTGGGAAGCAGATTGCCAGGCCTTTCTTTCTAGTCTGCCTTGGTCTGGAAACTCCATTGAAACCTTTTCAGCACCATAACAACATTCAAACATCCACTGACAGACAAGTGGTGGCTATATGTGAGGTGCATTGGTTGTGAATTTAACAACAGTCCCTTACATGGAAGGTGAGAATTCTACCACTGAACAAACCATTGCCCTTACGTACCAGCCCTGAAATGTTTTCTCCCAGAAGTCCCTTGTTATTACTTGAAGTCATAACCCACTGAAAAAATTAGTCTAAGATCCTGCCAAAATGCAAAGAGAGATGAAAAACTAAGTTTTCCATGGGTAGTGGAAGGAGAAGAGAACCCAAAATAGTGGTGAGCACTAATAAAATTTACTACAGACATTTACTGGCTATCTGTTCTTGGGAAAATTACTCAGGTCTCCAAAGTTCTGTTCCTTCATATGAAATGGGATAACAATAGATCTAACACCTAAGTGTGTTGTGAAATATACAGTACTCAGCACAGTGATTGGCACATTATGAGTGTTCAAGAAATTAAACACTCAAAATGAAGAGAAATAGCTGTAAACATCCATTAATAATCAGAACACGGACTTATGAAGTATGAATCTGGGAAAATTAGAAATTGTCAAAAATAAAATGGAACATAAAAATATTGGTATCCTAGGCATTAGTGAGCTGAAATGGACTGGTATTGGTAATTTTGAATCTGACAATCACATGGTTTATTATACCATGAATGACAAATTGGAAAGGAATGGCATTGCATTCATCATCAAAAGAAACATATCAAAATTTGTCTTGAGGTACAACCCTGTCTGTGATAGGATACTATCCATACACCTGCAAGGAAGACCAGTTCATACCACTATTATTCAAATTTATGCACCAACCACTAAAACCAGTGTAGATAAAATTGAAGAATTCTACCAACTTCTTCAGTCTGAAATTGATCAAATATGCAATTAAGATGCATTGATAATTACTGGCGATTGGAATGCAATGGTTGGAAACAAAGAGGAAAGATCAGTGGTTGAAATTTTTGGTCTTCATGATAGAAACAATGCTGGAGATCACAACAATAGAATATTGCAAGAGATTAATGACTTCATTGCAAATATCTTTTTTGAACAACATAAAAAATGACTATACACATGGATCTCACTAGATGGAATACACAGAAATCAAATTGACTACATCTGTAGAAAAGGAAAGTGGAAAAGCTCCATATCATCAGCCAAAACAAGGCTAGATACAGACAGACCATCAATTGCTCACATGCAAGTTCAGGCTGATGCTAAATAAAATTAAAATACAGCCAAGAGAACCAAAATATGACCTTGGACATACCTCACCTGAATTTAGAGATAATCTGAAGAACAGATTTGATGCATTAGACACTGAAGACTGCAGACCTGAAGACTTGTGGAATGACATCAAGAACATCATACAAGAAGAAAGCAGAAGGTTGTTAAGAAGACAAGAAAGAAGGAAAAGACCAAAATGGATGTCAGAAGAGATTCTGAAGCTTGCTCCCAAGCATAGAGATGCTAAAGCAAATGGAAGAAATGAGGAGGTAAAAAGTTAAATATGAAGTTTCAAAGAGCAGCTTGAGAAGACAAAATCAAATATTATAACAAAATGTGCAAAGAGCTGGAATTAAAAGACAAAAAGGGAAGAACACACTCAACATTTCTCAAGCCGAGAGAACTGAAGAAAAAAATTCAAGCCTTGACTTGAAATATTGAAGGATTCTATGGACAAAATATTAAATGATCAAAAGAAGATGAAAAAAATACACAGAGTTACTGTACTAAAAGAAATGGTCAATGTTCAACCATTTCAAGAGGTAGTATATGATCAAGAGCCAATGATACTGAAGGAAGAAGTCCAAGGTGCATG
>NW_006408628.1:5341784-5343888 GCF_000296735.1 Chrysochloris asiatica
TGCTTCTCTGGATAAGGTCCCACATTCTGCTTGTGCTCTTCTCCATTGATGGTCCTAGGGTCCTCTGTTTCTGGACTGTAAGATTAACCACTCTGCTGTTTTTGTTACAAAACTTCTACCTTTACAATTGTGACAGTAACAATTAGTCATGATAACAATTATTCACTATTGAATCATAAAAATCTTACCCCCATCTCTTTTAACCAGATCCATCTAGACAAGATGAAAATTATTCAGTGGGGACTCTTTCTCCTGCTCCCCCCTCCCCGCCCAACACCCTTACACTAAACTCCCTCTTGAAGCCTTGTAAGTCAGTCACTTTGTGCCTTTATTGCCCCATCACTTTAGGTAGCCGATGTTTAAGTTGCCCATCCCTATTACCTTGTGTACAGAGGGGATAGCATTGATACTTGATGTGAAGACTCCTTCCCTCTCTGTTGGTATTTAGAGTTGCTACCTCCATGAGCATAGGTCAGGTTCATCAAATTGTAGCAATTTATCCTTGTTTCCTTTATCAAAAAAAAAAAGTGTTTTTTTTTTGTAATCTTCCTCTACTTGAGTTCTGATTATTAAGTCATTGAGGCTAGGTCAAATGGGTACTGTCTACAAGTTTGGTTGTTCTTGTGCATCTCCCCTCACTTCATATCAGCTGGATGCTTCACTCTCAGCTCTAGCCCCCTGTGGCTATGTCCTTATCCATGTGCTCAAGTGTCCTCAGGTCTCACCACACTTTGGACCAACCAGCCCTTCCTCTTCTTTCTCTCATCTCCAGGTCAACTGGAGTCAATGTACTGTGGTTGAACTCAGCCCATTTATTCATTGCTGCCTTTCCCACTCTTCCACTCAACAGTAGACCAATGTGGTAGCCAGCAATCTTACATGCCTGCTCATGTGTTCCCTTTGAGTTTCATCTTAGAGGGGAGTTTGTCCTGAAGGAACTTGATAGCTTGCCTTGCTGGCTTCCTGGCCAACAGCTTGCTTATTCTTGTAGTAGCCAGTCATGCTGACATTTTTGTTTTGGGTTTTCCTGATGATCTTTCTTTGAAAATGTATCTTCTGTTGCTCTAGCTGTTCCAGGCTGGTCAGTTCTTGCTAGTGGGCATGTCCCACCTCAGAAGGTTCTGGATGGCACTCAAGATTCCACCTAAGGTCCTATACTCTTCAAAGGCTTTGCGAGAGGCCTATTTCACTGGGCAAGTTCAGAACCCCTTTCAGGTATTCCAATCAGTTATAGGCTGAAGGCGGGCTTACAAGTTTTCTCTTATCATGTTTTCCACTCAATTGTCTATTTTACAACAGTAGGCAAGGGAAACCAATATTCATAAGACAGTCAAGCATTTTAGTATTATTTCCTCTCTTCAAGCTATGCCTAGATCCCTGTATCACAGAGACCTGTTGTTCCGAGGATGAGCATGCATCGCTATTTACCTCTGTCCCACTTAGACCATGAAACCTGTCTCAGTGCTCCCCTATCTATCTTGTTCTTCCACATTGTCCCCCTTTTTGTATTGCCCTCCCCACCACCCGAACTAAAACCCCGACCCCAGCCCTACTGTTGTGGATATCTTATATTCCATTAACTCTTCCCTCCATTTAAGATAGTCTATTTTATCCTGTAATCTACCTGACCTTCCCACCACTTGGACTTCTGTTCTTCTGTGTTTACGTTCTTTCACATTGTAATTTGTTTGATCATAGACTGACCTCCCAGATCCTCTGTTCTTATACTTTTATTCTGTTCTTGATTCTTCCATTGTCAATTGAGTTCAGGGTGATGTTGCCATGTATGTCATTCTCTAGTTGTTGTGTGTTCTTGTTGGTTCTCAATCCACAGAACTTCCTTTAGGATGTTTTTCATAGCAGGGTTGCCTTTGGCAAAATCCCTTAGCTTCTGTTTATCCTAGAATGTTTTGATGTTGATTACACCATCGTATTTGATTGATAGCTTTGCTGGGTAAAGGATTCTTGGTTGGAAGTTTTTTTTTTCTTTCCAGGTTTTATATATGTCTCCCCATTGCCTTCTTGCCTGCATGGTTTCTGTTGAGAGATCTGAGCTTAATCTGATTTGCTTGCCTTTGTATGTTACACTTCTCTTTTCCCTAGC
>NW_006408628.1:5347606-5349026 GCF_000296735.1 Chrysochloris asiatica
ATTTTCAATAACCTCATATGCATGTGAAAGTTAGACAGTGAATAAGGAAGACTACAGAAGAATTGATGCATTTGAGCTATGGTGTTGGAGGAGAATATTACAAGTACCATGGACGGCCAAAAACCAAACAAATATGTGTTGGAAGCATTACAGCGAGAATGCTCCTTGGAAGCCAGGATGGCCAGACTTCGTCTCTCATACTTCGGATATATTATCAGAAGGGACCAATCCCTGAAGAACGATACCATGTTTGGTAAAGTGGAGGGTCAGAGAAAAAGAAGAAGGCCCTCAACTAGATGGATTGGCACAGTGGCAGCAGCAATGGGCTCAAACGTAGCAACTGTTGCAAAGTTGGCACATGACCAGGAAGTGTTTTGTTCTGGTGTACATAGGATCTCTATGAGTCAGTACCAACTCGATGGTACCGAATAACAACACACTTATGAAACATACCATAGTTATCACATGTTCTACTTGTTTAAACAACAGAGAAGAAAGTTTACAAGAGATTAGAAGGAGGGCAGGAAAATAACCACCATCTTATTATGTTTTTCAAAAAGGCAAGGTACTAATAGCAAGGCTAAGGGCTATCTATTCCTTACACTCCTGAAGCACTGGGTTTGACTAAGGCATGTGGATCAACACCATGACTATCTTGCTTGAGTGATTCCTTTGCCTTTCTCAATGGTCCTATCCTTCCACCTACCTGTTGTATCAGTTCAGATCCTTGTTGTGAGAACTAGACAACACACTGATGTAGGACTTTGGAAGCCACTGTCAAAAAATGAAGGTATTTACAGATATATTGGTAGGATAATGCCTATCATTTTGTCATACTGTGGTAGCTTGTGTGTTGTTTGATGGCCAGAAGCTATGCCACAAGCAGAGCTTCTAGACCAAGACAGACTAGGAAAAAGGAGAGAAAGACTACTTCTGAAAGATTAGTCACTGAAAACCTTATAAGTAATAGTGGAATGTTGTCTGATATAGTGCCAGAAGGTGAATCACTCCGTTTGGAAGACATTCAAAATACCTGGGGAAGAGTCGTCTCCTCAAAGTAGAGTTGACCTTCCTGATGTGGATGGAACAAAGCTTTGGGAATGTTCATTTACTGATGGGGCACCCATTAATAATCAGAACATGCACTGTATGAACTATGAATCTAGGAAAATTGGAAGTTGTCAAAAATGAAATAGAATGCATAAAAATCAATATTCTAGACATTAGTGAGCTGAAATGAACAGGTCTTGGCCATTTTGAATTGAACAAAAATAAACATCCATGAATAATAGGAATGTGAAATTATGAAGTATGGATATAGGAAAATAAGAATTACATTCCAAAAATTGGAAATGGAACACATAAGATTGATATCCTAAGCATTTGTGAGATGAAATGGACTAGTTCTGGCCATTTTGAA
>NW_006408628.1:5350406-5361103 GCF_000296735.1 Chrysochloris asiatica
AATACTGAACCATTTCAAAAAGTAGAATAGTATCAAAAACCAATGGTCTTGAGGGAAGAAGTCCAAGTTGGACTGAAAGCATTGGCCAAAACCAGGGCCCCAGGTATTGACAGAATACAGATTGAAATGTTTCAATAAACTAATGTATCAGTGAAGACAATCACTCACTTATGCCAAAAAATTTGAAAGACAGCTACCTAGTCAACCAACTGAAAGAGATCCATATTTGTGCCCATTCTGAACAAAGGTGACCCAACAGAATTGAAAATCATCAACAACATCATCAATTTCATAAGCAAGTAAAATTTTGCTGAAAATAATTTTTAAATGACTGCAACAGAATATCAACAGGGAACTGTGAGAATTTCAAGCAGATTCAGAAGAGGACATAAAACAAGGGATATTATTGCTGGCATCAGATGGATCTTGACTAAAAGCAGAGAATACCAGAAAGATGTTTATTTTTGCTTTATTGACTATGGAAAGACATTCCCCTGTCCGACCATAACAAACTATGGATAACTTTGAAAAGAATGAGAATTCTAGAACACTTACTTGTGCTCATGTGGAACCTGTACATAGAAGAGGTAGTTGTTCAAACAAAACAAGGCAATATGTCAGGGTTGTATTCTTATTCAATCTATATGCTGAGCAAATAATCAAGCTGGACTATATAAAAAAGAATGTGGCATCAGGGTTTCAGAAAGACACCACTAATAACCTGTGATATACAGATGATACCACCTCACTTGCTGGAAGCAAAGAGGACTCAAGTACTTATTGATGAAGATTAAAGTTGATAGCTTTCAGTGTAGATTGCATCTCAACATAAAGAAAATGAAAATCCTCAGAACTGGACCAACAAGCAACATCCTGATAAACTGAGAAAAGACTGGAATTTTCAATGATTTCATTTTATTTGTATCCACAACCAATGTTTATGGAAGCAGAAGTCAAGAAATCAAATGACGTATTGTGTTGGGCAAATCTGCTGCACAAGACCTCTTTAAAGTGTTCAAGAGTAAAGATGTCACTTTGATGATTAAGGTGAGCCTGACCCAAGCCATTGTATTTTCAGTAAACTCATATGCATGCGAAAGCCAAACAATGGATAAGGAAGATGGAGAAGAGGCAACACATTTGAATTATCACGCTGTCAAAGAATACTGAAAGTATCATGGACTGCAAAAGGAACAAATCAATCTGTCTTGGCAGAAGTACAGCCAGAATGCTCCTTAAAAGTGAAGATGGTGAGACTTGTCTCACATACTTTGGAAATATTGTCAGGAAGGACCAGTTCCTGGAGAAGGACATCATGCTTGGTAACGTGGAGGATCAAAGAAATAGAGGAAGACTACTAAGGAGATGTATTGACACAGTGGGAGCAATAATGGGCTCTAATATCATGATTGTGAGGATGGCACAGAACTAGGCAGGGTTTTGTATAGGGTTGTTATGAGTCGGGACCAATTCTATGGCACCTAAGTACAACAACAGCAACAGCAGGTATGATTAGGAGCTCCCGAGTGGTACAACTAACATGCTCAGCTGCTAACCGAAAGGCTAAACATTCAAGTCTGCATAATGGCACCTTGGGAGCATGGCTTGGTGATTGACTACCCAAAAATTGGTCATTGGTCATCAGGGCAAATTCTATTCTGAAATACTTGAGTTCACCATGAGTTGGAGTCAAGTCCATAGCAACTGGTGGATAGATTAAAGGGAATCTAAGAGGAACATTTAGCCACCTTTAAGTCTAAAATAGCAAAGGGCAGAAATGGTATCACAGAGACAAAATGAGGGCAAGACTATGGAAGATGAGTCACTCCAAAAAAAGGACAGGTCATAGCACCCACGGACAGGACCCCAGCAAAGCGGGGGAGAATTCAGTGATTTGGGGTCATGGCTTCATGGGACGTCGTACTTAACTGGCCTAGTGTTTTGTGTTTCTGTTCTACCTTCTAGTTCATTGTGTAGTGCTTGGGGTCTTAGAAGCTTGTAAGTGGCCACCCAAGTTACAACAATTGGTCTCTCTTCACCTGGAAAAACAGAAGAAGGAATGTCAACAACAAGAGAACATGGAATGTGTGGCTGATTGCCTCCAGGAACAACTGCCTCCTTTGTCATGAGACCAGAAGAGTTGGATGGTACTCAGCTACTATTACTTAACATGTTGATCAAAGATTCTATAGCAGAGAACTACAGGACAGAATTTCAAGGTGTTGTGGACGCTAGAATTTCTGGAGCCATGGAGGCCAGGCACTCCTGAAACTATTGCCCAGAGATCTTCTTTAAACTGTAAACAAAAATATCCCTGAAGTCTTTGTAAAACTAAACAATAATGTAGCTTGCCTAGAAAAGAATATCTGCCTTGAGCATTTAGTTCTTTTAAGATCTATATATGGGATCAAACTGACAACAGTAACTCAAAAGATTAGGTAGGGAACTGAGGGGTGATGAGTTTATGTGAATAGGGAAGGAATGGGAATAGGGAAGGAATGGGAGTGGGGAAGAAATGGGACTAGGGAAGGAATGGGAATGCGGAGGGATTGGGAATGGGGAAGGAATGGGAATAGGGAAGGAATGGGAATGGGGAGGGAATGGGAATGGGGAGGGATTGGGAATGGGGAAGGAATGGGAATGGTGAAGGAATAGGAATGGGGAGGGATTGGGAATGGGGAAGGAATGGGAATGGGGAGGGAATAGGAATGGGGAGGGATTGGGAATGGTGAAGGAATAGGAATGGGGAGGGAATGGGAATGGGGAAGGAATGGGAATGGGGAGGGAATGGGAATGGGGAAGGATTGGGAATGGGGAAGGAATGGGAATGGTGAAGGAATAGGAATGGGGAGGGAATGGGAATGGTGAAGGAATAGGAATGGGGAAGGAATAGGAATGGGGAGGGAATGGGAATGGGGAGGGAATGGGAATGGTGAAGGAATGGGAATGGGGAAGGAATAGGAATGGGGAGGGATTGGGAATGGGGAAGGAATGGGAATGGGGAAGGAATGGGAATGGGGAAGGAATAGGAATGGGGAGGAAATGGGAATGGGGAGGGAATGGGAATGGTGAAGGAATAGGAATGGTGAAGGAATGGGAATGGGGAAGGAATAGGAATGGTGAAGGAATAGGAATGGTGAAGGAATAGGAATGGGGAAGGAATGGGAATGGGGAAGGAACAAGTCATAAGAGAATGACAATGTTTGTAAAACTCAGATAATCACTGAGTTGAACATGAAGAAATTATCCAGTTGGTGTATGTTCTGCTTTGTAAATTCTCAATAACAAACATAAAATATAGAATAATAATAACACATCATTGTTAACCAGTGTCGTTCAGTTGATTCTGACTCAGAGCAATCCTGTATCGTTTCCAAGGAGCAGCTGGTGTGTTTGAACTGCCAACCTTGTGTTTCAAACCGACATTGCGGTCTAGTGCATTATACTATAGCGCAACACCAGAACGCCATAATTGTTATTGTTATCGATTAATTGTAACAAATGTAAGATATTGTTAATCAGAGAAACTGTGCAGTGGGGAGGAGGTCTATTGGAGTCCTCTCTACTATCTGCCCAATTTTTTGGTAAATCCAACCCTGTTCTAAAAAATGAAGTCTATTTAAAAAGAAAATTTTTCCCAGTCTCTCTCTCTCTGCCTTTCAATCTGCTGCTGATGCCAACCATTGGCCAACCAGAAGCCAGAGGACAAGAGGAACTGAGGAGTCCTTAGAGATTAGTCTCCAAGGTAGAGAAGTCACCTGTGCCCCAGCTCTCCTTCTCTCTGCCCTCTTCTTAGCTGCCACCTCCTCCTCTCCCTCCCCTTCCCTGTTTTTCCTGCTTTCGCTTTGCCAGGTTGCCTGAGCATGTCCCTAGGTGAAGTTGCTGGAGGGAGGGAGGTAATTAAAGCCACAGTACATGTACCCAGCTTGTGGAATGAGCCATTCACAGAAGACTGCCCAGGGTGTTCCTTGTCAGGCCCACTGACCTCCTTCTGCTGTGAGTGGGAGTTCCAGAACAGACACAACCTTTACCTCTGTAGTCTCTCAGTGAGAGAAGTAGGGTGGTGGACATGTGCTGCTCTGGCTACCCAGCATCTACTCACCTTAGCTTGATTACCTTTTCCAGCTCTCTGGGGTGTCACATTTTCTTCCCACTCTCAGTTCATGTGTTTCATGTAGAGTTGACTCAACCTTGGCTCAGAGGTGCTACATATGAACAAAAATTAATTAAGCCAAACATTCCATTCCATTCTCCTGCACACAGCAACTGGTTCAGTAGAAGACAATTAAATTTAGTGGGATTTTTCTAGAAATGCTTATACAACGACTATTGTTTGTGGGGTTTTTTTCCAGATTGGACATTGAAGAAGACATTATGGTTGATTCTACATTGGCCATTTCATCCTAGGTGATGGTCTAAGTTAGGATTTCTCAACCTCACTAATATTGGCATTTTGGACCATGTAATTCTATGTTGTGGGACAGATACAGAATTTTTAGCAGCATCCCTGGCATCTACCCACTAAATGTTAATAGCATTCCTCTTCCCACAGTTGTGAAAATAAAAAATGTCTCCAGACATTGAAAATGACCCCTGCAGGGTACCATCATCCCTGGTGAGAACCTCTGGTCAAAGCTACCCACAGTAATTTTAAGCCACCTCAGTGTATGGCTGAGGAAAGTGTTGTTGCTGTGAAATTGGTTCCGACTCATAGCAACCTTGTATAGGGTGTCCGAGGAGCAGCTAGCAAGTTTGAACTACCAACCTTGTGGTTCAAACTGACATTTCAGTCCAGTGTTTTATCCTGCAGCGCCACACCAGGGCTCCTGAAGAAATGTGACCCAAGAAGAAGGTTTCTAGGAGATTCTGAGGGACGTGTACTTTTTCTGAAGAGAGAGTACTTCTTTCTTGCCTGAATATTACATTTGGAATTCCATTGTGTGACCATAAGAGAAGCCACCTAAGAGATGAATTGACACTCTGAAAATAAAGGGGTGCAAAAACTTGGCTCCTTGATGACATTGTTGAGGCACTTAATTAACCACCCCTGGACCTCACTTTATCATTTGATTTCTTGTTCTGAGAGGTGAAAAGGTTTCCTTATTGTTTAAGCTAATTTGAGTCAGATTTTCTCTTTTTTTACACCAAAATATCCCAGCTGATGTAGACTTCAGCACTGGGAGCTTCTGGAAGTTCTCTTGTTGAGATCCTACCGAGGAATCCCCTGATAGCATAGTTGTTACACGTTGGGCTGCTAACTGCAAAGTCAGCAGCTTGGAAATCCTATATAAAGGTCACTGATAGGGGTCACTGTGAATCAGAACCAACTGGACGACACATGATCACCACCACCTAGGCCTAAAAACAATATAGGGGAGAGCAAGGAGCTGGATCTTAGTGATAATGGTTCAGATATATATGACAGTATTTGTCATTGTTTGGTTTTACTCCATTTGTTGTTGTTATGTGCTGTGGAGTAGGTTCTGACTCATAGCTACCCTGTACAGGGTTTTTGAGGCTGTACATCTTTACGGGAGCAGAAAGCCACATCTTTCTCCTGTGGAACAATGGGTAGTTTCGAACGGCTGACTGTGAGATTAACAGCCCAATTCGTAACCACTACACTACCAGAGTGTTTTATCTCCCTAGAGACAAAAACTGATCTAACTGCCACAGATGACACAGAAAGAGAGATCTCAGTACCAGACCAGACAGACAATATTATCTACTCCAACTCACAGGGACCCTATCTAGGGTTTCTGAGACTGGAAATCTGTACAAGAGCAGATAGCTTCATGGCCCTCCCATGGAGCAGCTGGTGGGTTTGAACTGCTGACCTTGCAGTTAGCAGTCCAGTCCTTAGCACATCTGCCTATATCAGTGAATAAAGTGGGATGAGACACTACCCAATCCCCTCCACTTTCTTTGAATATAACAAAATACTTCTGCCTAAAATGTTAATGCAATTAATGAAAGCACCTCATATATGGACACTTGACACAATTTTAAACTCCACTGACTCACTGCAGACCTTGCCTGGATTCTCCATACTGATATTGGATCACATTTGATCATGTTGTATCCGTCAAAGGAAGGAGTTCAAGGAAACTTAGTTAAATGCTGTCCTACTTGGTGTGGCGCTGTGGATTAATGCGCTGGACCACAAGGTCCACAGTTCAAACCTATCAGCCGTTCCTCAGAAACCCTATACAGGGTCGCAATGAATTGGAACCAACTCAATGGCATTTAACAACAACAACTTTCTCATTTGGCAAAGGAGATAACTGAGGCCCAGAGAGAGGAAGTAATTACAAAGGTCACATAATTACTGGCAGCAGAGCTAGGACCAGGAGGCACGTCTCCTGACAATTCAGCTCTTGCTCATTCCATCTTGCCTTACCTCACTTAGTGATACTGCTCCAGTTTTCTGAAATGGTCCTTATAGAGGTTGAGGAACTGGCCTGGCTTCCTTGAAGTCCTGAAATCCCTGGGTGATGCAGACAGTTAATGTGCTCAGCTGCTAAGGGAAAGGTTGGAGGTTTGAGTCCCTCCAGAGGTGCCTCAGAAGAAAGGCCTGGCAATCCACTTCTGAAAAAAGCAACATGGAAACCCCCATGGAGCACAGTTCTAGTCTGACTCACCTGGGATCACCATAAGGCGGAGTTGACAACTGCATGGCTTTCCTGAAGTGCTGGAAGTCGCTATTCTAGTATCCAAATCTGCTCAGTCAGAAGCGCTCATGGGGCAACACGCTCAATCTCTTCTTTCTGGAGCAAGTGTGCCAGCAGCCCTGGGAAGCTCTGGGATGGGCGGAACGCCTCTCTTGGTTAGGACAGATGGCCAGTCTGGCAAAGCTTGCCCAGCCACCTGCTCTCCTTCAGGCTGAGCTGGGGACAGCTGGATGTTGGAGGGGTAGAATAGCGGGAGACTGTCAAGTCGAGAGATAGACCCTTCCAGTGGCAGGAAGCACAAAATCTTTTGTGCCACCAAAAATTCAATCCAAATTTGAAGCTGACACACAGGTGGAATGGGTGGGCCTCTGTGATTTAATGGGTTCTCTGAGGCTCTGCCTGACTAAAAATATCTCCTCTACCCACTTGCCTAGGACAACCTCCCTCCCGTCTTATGAAGCGCACAGTCCCCATCACTAGCCTTGCTGAGGATTGAGATGACAGAGGAGGGGGCATGTTCCCCAGCAGGTCACTCAGAAAGAAGGTTTCCCGGGAGTGGAAATTAACCTCTTGGGTCTGCTCTTTTTAGCTTAAAAAGCTAGTGCTGCCAGCAGCTCAGAGAAGACAAGAGTGGCCTAGTTTACAATTTCGCCTCCTACGGAGACACCAGCCACTCAGTTCATTCATGCCCAGACAGCCAGCACCTTGAAGAAATTCAGCAGCAGGTTTTCAAGAAAATGAGGCAATGGGCCAGTGAGCAGCGAGCAAGGTCTACCCTGCATTGCATTCTCATGGAGACTTGCTATTTGAACCCCATGGGGATCTGAGTCAAAGTTGACGAGCTTTCCTATGTGATGTTGTTGTTGTTATGTGCCATGGAGTCGGTTCCGACTCATAGTGACCCTGTATAGGGTTTCCGAGGCTGTAAATCTTTACGGGAGCAGAGCCTCATCTTTTTCCCACGGAACAGCTGGTAGTTTCAAACTGCTGACCTTAAGGTTCACAGCCTGATTCATAACCTCTACACTACCAGAACTCCTTTGTGATAGCTCTGTCCAAAACCTTAGAGTCCAGTTGTCCTCAAGTTGATCCTGACTTGTGATGATCTCGCATGTGTCAGAGTAGAACTGTGCTCCATACAGTTTTCAGTGGCTGATTTTTTTGGAAGCTGGATTTTCTTGTCAGGCAGCTCTGGATGGATTCAAACCACCAACCTTTAGGCCACAGTATTAGCCATCTGCAGTACCCAGGGACTGAAGCCTCCCTAGTTGCTGTAGTTGTTTTCTTTCTAAGTACCATTTTACTTCCTTCTCACTACTGCCTCCTCTGGCTAATCCTGGGAAGAAATCCAACAGAACCCAAATGTGTCTGTTCCTGGCACATTACGCCAGGGGACAAAGATGACAATGAGGGAGATTCGTGACTCTGTTGATTGGTTTTACCCACCTCATCCCCAGGTGTATCAGATGCCAGGGTGAAGGAGAGAAGCTAAGGAGGGTCTGGACGGAAGTAGAGTGATAACCATATTTTTATACAAATAACGTGAGCCTTCTACATTTGTGTGCCTAGCGCTCCCCCATCCCATCCCAGGTATTTTTGCAAACATTGTACCTTTTTTTTTTTAAACAGGAACATGGTAAAAATAAAATAAAATAAATTGGCACCACCTTTCTTACAAAGATACTTGCTGAAGGAGGAAAAGTTGATAAACAAATGTAAAAGGCACATGTTACTTAGTTAAAATACGGTATTGATCTTGGACACTGGGAACAGAAAATGGCCAGAGAAGGGGAGGGTCCTGTTGATCAAGTTGCACTAAGAATTCATAAGCTTCCTGTAAAGGGAAAACATTCTGAATATTTAAGAAAGTGCTTGAGTTTGGACTCATAGATTGAAACAAGCATAGTCACCTTGGCATTGGAGTTCCTGGGTGGTGCGAATAATTAATTTGCTTGGTTGCTAACCGAAAGGTTGAAGGTTCAAGTCTACCCAGGGGCACCTCAAAAGAAATGCCTGGCAATTTACTTCTGAAAGATCATCCATTGAAAACCAGGTACAGCCTGGCCTCAGTGATGCCGAGTGATGAAGAAGGAGCCTGAAACCTGTTTGGGACTAAGCAATGAGCACTGTCCCCTTCCTGAAGACCAGAGATGTAAAACCAGTGGCTGCCACAGGGCTTCATACCCAGTAGGAATCTCACGAGAACTTATCTGAGACAGTGGCTCTGGGACAGGGCACAGTGACATAACATCATGACTTATTCTTGGGTGGATAAGGCAACACTCTCAGAAGCTCTCAGAAATGGCTGGAGATCCAGGGCAGGGGTTAGGGTGGTACATCTCAGTTCATGTCACTCAGATTTGAGAAGTTTTTCCTTACACATCCAGAGCATCCATTGACATTGTGTTGAACTCCAAGGATATCAGGATGTGTTAGACACAACCATTTCCCCAGGGACCCTCCCACCTTAGTTACTTTACTCTCTCCCTACAGGAGCCTGGAGCTGGAGACCCCGGGGTGGGAAAAGTTCATCTGAAGCCTAGAGTCATAGGGGACTACGGTCTTCCTGTACATTGTCCATGGCTCTGTGTTATAAGAGCTGAAAGGGTTTGGAGAGCGTCTTAGTCTTCTCTGCTTCTCTGGTCTTATGAATTTGTTGTTGTTGTTAGGAGCCATTGAGCCAGTTCCAACTTTACCAGAGAGAGGTCTGATGTAACCTGTACTATAAACGCTGGACTGGTAACAACAAGGTTGGCAGTTCAAATCCACCAGCTGCTCTCAGAAACCCTATACAGGATCACTATGAGTCGGAACCGACTTAATGGTTCATAACACCAACAACATGGTCAACAGAACAAAAAGCCATCGATCCTGTACTGTCCTCACAACCATGGTCATTCTCCAGCCTGCTATTGCAGCCACTTTGTTAATCCTTTTCATTAAGGGTCTTCCTGTTTTCCTCTGACACTCTACTTTTCCAAGCACAATGTCCTTCTCCAGGGACTTAGAAACATTTTAGATGGTAGGATCTGCTGGGAAAGAGGATGCCAAGACCTGATCCCTGGCAAGGGGGCAATTTCTGCAAGATGGTATCAGAGCACTGCCATCACGCAAGGCAGAGGAATGGATTTGAATCTTGTGGCTAGGTCTGCAGGTTAAGACAGCAAAGGTTCGAAATCCAGTTACAACACAAACTAGCTGCATGACCACGGGTATATTATTGAATCTCTCAAAGCCTCTATTGTCTCCTCTATAAAGTTGGGACAATAATGGCACCCACTTACAGGGTGTCTGGGAAGATTAAAAGACAAAAACTATGAATCGGGCTGTGAACCACAAGGTCAGCAGTTCGAAAGTACCAGCTGTTCCGCGGGAGAAAGATGAGGCGTTCTGCTCCCGTAAAGATTTACAGCCTCAGAAACCCTGTGCAGGGTCGCTATGAGTCGGAACCGACTCCACGGCACTTAACAACAACGACATGTCAAGAGTTTAGTACTGTGTCTAGTACGTTTTTTAAAATGCTCCATGGATTTCAATAATAAAAAAGAACAAAATAGGAAGAAGCATGTTTTAAAAATGCAGTGGATTTGTGAATGATGTGCCTTTTTTCTGTCTCAAAGTGCATGTCAACTGTAAACTGTGTTAATTTTCATCAGCTCATCATCAGTCATTACCAACTGAACAACATTCTTACCTCGGAAAACCCTATACAGGATTGCTATGAGTCAGAAAAGACTTGATGATATTTAACAACAATATATGTAGTCCAACTCACAGTTCCCTGAGTAGGGTTTGTTTTTGTGATATATACATGTGCATACAGTTATTGTTGTTAAGTGCCATTGAGTCGGTTTCAACTCAGTAACCCTGTGCCGGATTCCCGAGGAGCCACCTTGCGGTTCAAACTGACCTTGAGGTCCAGTGCTTATCCTACAGCACCACCCCAGGATTCCATATATATATGTTCTTCCCTTTTGGTTTTCTAACTACAGATCTTTGAATGTTTTCATTATAATATTTGACTTT
>NW_006408628.1:5362896-5364166 GCF_000296735.1 Chrysochloris asiatica
GGGCAGTGTTTCATTCTGTTGTACATAAGCTCACTATGAGTCAGTACTGACTTGATGGCACCTAACAACAACAAAAACAATAACAACAACAATATATAGAGAGGTGGGGAGACGGAGGGAGAGAGACTCCTGGTGTGGCACTATAGTGCTAACCTTAAGGTCAGTGGTTCAAACCTACCAGCTGTTCCTCAGAAACCCTGTATGACAGAACAAAACACTGCCTTGTCCTATGCTAGCCTTGTAATTGTTCTGTCTGAGCCATTGTTGTTGCCACTGTGCCAATCCATTTCATTCAGGGTCTTCCTCTATTTCACTAGTCCAATATTTTACTAAGCATGATGTCATTCTTCAGGACTGGTCCCTCCTGATAACATGTCCAAAGTAGAGCATCCTTACCTCTAAGGATTATTCTAGATAAACTTCTTCCAAGAAAGATTTGTTCTTTTTTTTTTTTTTCTGGCAGTCCATGGTGTATGTATATGTAGAACACCCTTTGGTACCAGACAAATGTCATTGGTTCTCCTACTCACAACTCACAGAATGTGCAAATCTGACTATTCCTATGTGGCCCTCTCCACCAGATGAGGATGCCTGGCCCAAACCGGCACATTCACAGACTCTTCCTGGAACTTGGAACTGGGGCACTGAAAAGACTGAAGGAGCTCGACTGAAAATTCCAAGGCAGGCATGTGGGCCACGTGTGAATTAGAGAGTGAGCAAAGGAACTTGGTCTGCACTGAGAAGAGGTCTGGAGGATCAAAGAAGCAGAGACACCATGGGAGGGAGGCTCCAAAGCCCCACAGACTCAGACGAAGTAGCTTTGGGGTCTGTTAGAATTTTGTTTCCTGGAACTCCAGAGGAACTTGGAACTCTGAAAGTTTCCAGAGAGTCCACTGTAACCTTTTATAAATGCTCCTTTGTTGGAATCATTAAAGCAACTTCTAGTCCTCACAACCCAAGGTGTGGTGATGAAAGTAGATTTGAAGAACATATATCAAAATGTTAGTTCTGGGTATCTTCAGATTTGTTGTTGTTAGGTGCCATCAACTCAGTACCGACCCATAGCAACCTTGTGCACAGCAGAATGAAACACTGCCCAATCCTGGGCCAACCTCACCACTGTTGCCACAACTGAGTCCATCGATGGTGCCACTTGGCCAGTCCATCTCGTTGGGGGTCTTCCTCTTTTTTTCTGACCCTCCACCTTACCAAGCATGATATCCTTCTCCA
Source organism: Chrysochloris asiatica (assembly GCF_000296735.1). Classification (NCBI taxonomy): domain Eukaryota; kingdom Metazoa; phylum Chordata; class Mammalia; order Afrosoricida; family Chrysochloridae; genus Chrysochloris; species Chrysochloris asiatica. The sequence goes on from NW_006408628.1 coordinate 5,364,127, forward strand.
GAGACTGATCCCTCATGACAATATGCCTGAAGTATGAGAG
>NW_006408628.1:5365341-5365901 GCF_000296735.1 Chrysochloris asiatica
CTTCCAATCAGTTGGCCAGAGAGTTGTCTTCCAAATTTCTTGACAGAGATGAGTGAGTGCCTCCTGTGCCACCTAACTTTCTTGAAAGATTTTATGTTTTATTCTTATTTCAATCCTAAGACTTGAATAAATTGGCATAGGGGTAGTAGCAACAGGTTCAAGTTTAACAATGATTGTGAGGATGGCGAAGAACTAGGCTGTGTTTTGTTCTATTGTGTGTAAGGTCACTATGAGTTGGTACTGACCTAACAACAACAACAACAAAGCTTGAATTGGTTGGCGTGTTGTGTGTGAATTTGTTGGAGTGTGTGGCTATGTAAGATAAACACCACAAGGTCAGAAGTTCGATCCCACCAGCTGCTCCAAGGAAGAAAGATGGGGCTTTCTGCTCCCACAAAGATTTATAGTCACAGAAACCCTATACTGGGTCTTTATGAATCAGAACTGACTTGAGGACACTTAACAACAACAAGAATTATCATAGCTCTTACTTTTCTGCAGGGAGCCCATAAAATGTGTTTAATTTTCAAGCTATCTAGATTTTATTCTTTTTTTTTTTT
>NW_006408628.1:5366356-5368021 GCF_000296735.1 Chrysochloris asiatica
ATGTCCTCCAGGTTCATCCATGTTGTGAAATATTTTTGCAGATTCATCAACGTTGTGTAGTATTCTATTGTGTATATGTCCCACAATGTTTAAGCTTATTTAACCATTCTTATGTTGATGGGCATTTAAGCTGCCTTCATCTTTTTGATGTGTTGCTTGTAGACAGCAATTGAAGAATCTTATTTTCTTATCCATTCTGTTACTGTCTGTCTTTTGACTGGCGTATTTCATCCATTTGCATTTAATATAATTATGAATAGGTATCTGTAAAGATTTATAGCCTCGGAAACCCTGGACAGGGTCGCTATGAGTCGCAACTGACTCCAAGGCACATAACAACCACAACAATTAATCAATTGCTGTCATTTTTCTGTGGTTTCTTTGTTCCACAAAATTTTCTGCACTGAATTCATTTTCTTTTTGGGTTTTCTTTTCATATTTATTTCTGTTGTGTTAATGTTTACTAATTTTTTCTGATTTTCCTCTTTTTAATTTTGATGGGAAAGTGTACTGATTTTTTAAAAAAGGACATGTATTAATTTTCATTGAGGTCATCCTGTAATTTATTATTTTTCCCCCCTGTTTATCACAGTTGTTTTATCTTGCAATATACATGACTTCCTTGCCATTTGGGTGTTCTATAACTATACTATTTTTGCTTTGTAGCTAACTTCATTGTAAATTGATGTTTCTGGTTCCCTATTTTCAGTCTTGTAGGTTTGTTTTACTTTAAATACTTCTATATCTAGATTGGACTCTTGGTGTGACGCTGTAGGATCAGCACTAGACTGCAAACCACAAGATTGGCTGTTCAAAACCAGCATTTGGTCTTTTGAAACTCTATTCAGAGTTGTTGTGAGTTGGAACCGACTTGACAGCACTTAACAACAACAACATATCTAGATGAGTGCTGGGTGTGTTATCATTTATGCTGAGCTCAGGTTGTTGGCTCTCACCCCTTTAGTCTTTTTTGGAAAGTTGATCTTGTTATTACAAATTCCTTTAATTTCTGTTTATCTGGAAATGTCCTGATTTCACCATCATATTTGAGGGACAGCTTTTCTGGGTATATGATTCTTGGTTGGCACTTTGCTTCTTTCAGAGTTCTGAATATGTCATCCCGATGTTTTCTTGCCTCTGTGTGGTTTCTGCTGAGGAGTCAGAGCTTAGTATTTTTGGTTCTCCTTTATGGGTAACTTTTCATTTTTCCCAAGCTGCTTTCAGACAACGAAGGATTCTTTCTTTGTCTTTGACTTTGGGAAGTTTGATTGTGATATGTCTTGGTGATTTTCTTTTGAGATCTATCCTGTTTGGTGTTAATTTATCTTTTTGCATACAGTTTGTTTTCAACAATTCTTCAACAATTTGCTTTGTGCTTTTTATTGTCTCTTCATATTCTGGAATTCAGATCACTGTAAGTTCCTCTTCATGGTGTCTCCCATAGCACTTAGGTTTTCTTTGGATGTTTTCATCCTTTTTTTTTAATTGTGTTGAGAGATTTATCTTCAAGGTCACTAATTCAGGTTTCCATTGCTTCAAATCTATTCCTTCACTCTTTCAATGCGTTGTCCATTTCTTAAATCTTAGTATTAATATTCCAGATTTCTAATTTTGTAGTGTTTCAAACTATGCATTTATTTGTCTGTTGTTCTTGTTCTGTTTTCC
>NW_006408628.1:5368556-5370625 GCF_000296735.1 Chrysochloris asiatica
AAAAAGAAATAAAAACAGTTGGCAACCAGAAAAAAAGAATATAATAAAAAGAGAAAAGAGGGAAAGGATAATGAAGGTATGTTGCTGTTGTTGTTGTGAAGTGCTGCCGAGTTGGTTCTGACTCATAGAGACCCAGCATAGAGTTTCCAAGGAGCAGCTAGTGAGTTTGAACCACCAACCTTGTGACTTACATCAACCTTGCAGTCCAGTGCATTATCCCACAGTGCCACACCAGGACTCTATAGAGTTATAGAAGAGAAAAATAAGAGAGAAAATAAAAAGAAGAAATTTTTTTAAACACTTAGAAAAACCAGGGAGAGGGAAGATGAAAAGAAATATCAAAGGAAGGGGAAACAAGAAACAGAAAAAAAAAAAAGAAGGGGAAATAAAGAGGAGATGGTAATGATAAAATTCAAGAGAATGGAAAAAGAAGAAAGGATAAGCAAACAAATCCACAAAACTATGGAAGGAAAAAACAGTGCATCTGTTGGACCCAGAGAAGAGAAACTCCTGCAAGCCAAGGAGGTGGGTTTGGGAGGAATTGGTCAGTTCCTGGTCCTAGATGGAGTTCCTATGGACTTAGGTGCTATCTCTGTTCAGGGCACTCATCTAGAAGTCGTTAGTGGAGACCATTGATGGAGCTGGTTTCAGTGTCTGTTAGGTCCACAGGGAAGCTGGGGACAGGGTGGCTGGTTGTAAGGGTTTCAGCTGGACTAATACTGGTCTGATGGCTCTCCAGATTCTGTAGGTCTAGAGTCAAGCTGCCTGAATCCAGGCACCAAAGCAGTATAACCAGCCCCTGCCTCACACAGGTGTGGGTCCCAACCATGTGGCTCCAAACTCCCAGAGGCTGTGCTGGAGGTGGATAAAGGTTGGGAGCTGGCCTCATCTCTGGTCACCAGACGAGGGTAAGGAAAAAGAGGGAATTGCCGCTTTACCGCTGCCTGTGGAAATCTGCTCTGGCAGTTCACCTTCTGTCGCCAAAGCTGCTCACAAGATGGACTCACCATCTCTGGCTGAATGTTCACCAGTCTTACTCTCTCACTGCCCCTGCTCAGCTTCTCCTCCCAGCAGGCACTCAGTCCATGTCTCTAGCCTTTCCTCTGAAGCTCAGGCTTCCAGGATTTTCATCTGTGTCTCTTTCATTTGGTCTCTTTATCTTTGTTGTAGAGGTTCCATGTAGTGCATCTGCCTGGCCTGCCATCTTACCAAAAGTCCTCTCTAGATTCATTCTTTGCTCCCCACCCCCAAATCCCAATTCCTGGGAGATAGCATCTGATAGGCCTTAAATGGGTCAGGTATGCCCCACTCCCACACACACCAATCAACTATAGATGGAAGGGTCATCTAACACAGACCTGCCATTGAGGACTCACCTTGAATACTATGTTGAGGACGTTCACATAGAAGTCGGAATTACTATGATATGAGTCACTCCAAGATTTATCTCTTACATAGCACATAGACTTACTGTATTCAGAAGGTCACTACTGAGATTTCTTTTTAATACTGAGTTACTTTCTGTATTATTGTATGCATGTGTGTGTACTTTTACGTAAAACCATGCTGTTATCATACCTAACAAAGTTAGCAATGATTTTTTCATATCATCTAATACTCCACTCATCCAAATTTTCCCGCCTGGCTGAAGATGTTCTTTAGATTTAATTTGATCTAATCCACATCTTGATTTCTTGTCTAGCGCAAAATCAGTCCCTGGAAGGTATTTTGGAGACATGGTATGTGTTGGTTGCCTCAGAGATGGGCAGGGGGCTCACTCCTAGCAAGTTGAGGCTGGAACCCAAGGCAGCCTTACCTTCTGCACTCCATGAGACAATCCTGAGCCCTATCCCACAGAACTTTCATATGTTTCACTAGAATTTATAGAGGTCAACCAACACAAACCACGTTTTCTGTCAAGACAAGATGGTGTATTGGGTAGATGTGCAGTGAGGAGTTCTATCAGAAACAACACAGAATACTGGACCAAGCAGGCTCAGGGGATGGTGTTAGAACTCTGAACCACATGTAAGGGAATATTTAGAAGTTTGGAAGGCTTACAGCCAGGG
>NW_006408628.1:5376320-5378368 GCF_000296735.1 Chrysochloris asiatica
AACAACAACAAGGTTTAGAATATAAACTTCATTTTATATATAAACACCAGGACTTGTTTTTTGGGTTTTTTTCATGGCTTTTAATTAACATACATTAACGCTCCCAAGAATGAATCAATGATGTAAATTAAGAGAAGATTATACTTACTGTGTTCATTTTCTTATCATTTTGGAAACTCACATCACTACACCAATGTTGTTCATGTAAGCGAGTGTCTCCAGCATATGCGTGTAATAGTCTTCATTCAAGCTTTCATGCTTGTGGGGGCTTTACTTTTAGGAACTAGTATCTCTTTTATTACGTCTTTTTTTTTTTTTTCTTCACAAGTGAGATCTTTTCTTTGTCATCATTAATAATCTGAGTTTTAAACAGATTCTTGAACTGGTGGCTCATAACCATCGACTCGTTCCACTTGAGCACCTGTCTCATCTCCAGTAGCTTTTCCAGAACTACTGCCTTCCCATGAAGCTCCAGTTTTCCCAACTCAAACGGGGACTTCTTCAGCAGTTTTCATTATGCCTTTCAGTGTAGTCTTCCCTGAGCTGTGTCCTGTTGAAATACACTTCTAAGTTCAAACTCCTGGCCCCTGTCAACTTGAGTCTCTCTCAGCTCCTTTTCTTGCCATATTCAATCAGAAACTTTATTCTCCAGCTGCAGTTCCCTGAAGATAGTCTCCTGACCACCAGGTTTGGTGAGGGTTGGGACAAGCAGTGGGCATGGCTTACCTCAGCAACGCTGCCGCCTTTAGAGGGTTCCAACAGAAAGAGAACACATTGGGGCTTCAGGGAAGGAAGTGTAGTTGCCCTCACTCCTGCCACCACTGCCTCTGCCATTGCTGCCCATCATGACCACCAACCTCCAGAGCAAGCTCCTAATTTAGGGGACACCAGACTCCTGGTGTGGCACTGTGGGTTAATGAGCCAGACTGTAAAGTCATTTGAACCAAAAGGCAAGTGGTTCAAGCTCACCAGTCGCTCCTCAGAAACCCTACACAGGGTTGCTGTGGGTCGGAACTGACTCGACGGCACTTAACAGCAACAACAACAGATTCGTGTCCTGGTGTGGTGCTGTAGGATAAGCACTGGACTGCTAGCCACACAGTTGGCCGTTCAAACCCACCAACCACTCCTCAGAAACACTTCACAGGGAACTTATGAATTGGAACCAACTCAATGGCACTTAACAACAAAAACAACAGATTGCTGTAGTGGTATAGATAAGCACTGGACTACTAACCGCAAGGTCAACAATTCAAACTCGCTCCTCAGAAGCCCCCTACAGGATAGCTATGAGTCGGAACCGGCTCAAGGCACTGAACAACAACAGATTCAATTAACATTGCAAGTACCTCCATTATACCAGGCACGGTCCCAGCAAGCACAGAACTAGAAAGGGTGCTATCATGCCCATTTGACAGAGAGAACACTGAGACTCCATTTCTAAAGTACAGAAAGTACCCAAGAAGCCTGCTTTCAGAAGGGCTGGGTGGCTCATTCAAAGTGCAGGTAGAATTGAGCCTCCTCTTTGCAGCCTCTTCTTTGAACTGTTTTATAGTGAAGGCTTGGAGGAGAAGGGGGTCAGGCAGATTCTGGCCAGATGGCAGGGTAATAAATGGCTCTGATTTAATAATTTGTTGCTCTCAGTTTAATTAAAAGGCTTTTCCCTAAATGACTTGCTGATTGCACATCCAGCAGACGCTTGTAGAGTAAGGGTGGGTGTACCAAGGGAAATGTAGGCTAAGAGGAGGAGGATAAAGAAGTGCCAGGTGGGCAGAAGGTACCACATGTCAAGGTGGTCCCAGCCTCAGGTGTATCCACCATCTCCAGGTCTGAAATGAGTCCAATCTGAACACAGAGTCTAGGGGAATTGTTCTATGAGGCTCAATTTTTGTCTGGAAACTGACCTAGTCATAAAACCAAAAATCAAACCCACTGCCTTCAAGTTGATTCTGACTCATGGCGTCCCTGTGTGTGACAGAGTAGAGCTGAGCTCCACAGGGTTGTCCTGGCTATAATCAGATTGCCAGGGCTTTCTTCCACACCACCAG
>NW_006408628.1:5380343-5381982 GCF_000296735.1 Chrysochloris asiatica
TCTACACACGGTCTGCAACAGTCCCTCTTGATAACTTATCAGAAGTATGAGAGATGAAGCCTGGACACCCCAGCTTCTAAGGAGCATTCTGGGTGTACTTCTTCCAACAGAGATTTATTTGTTCTTTTGGCAGTCCTTGTTTTTTTCATATTCTCCTCCAGAACAATAACTCAAATGCATCAACTCTTCTAGGGTCTTCCTTATTCGCTGTCCCACTTCCATATGCATATAAAACTATTGAAAATACCATGGCTTGGGTCAGGCACACCTTAGTCCTCAAACTGACATCTTTGCTCTTGAACACTTTAAAAAGAGGTCTTGTGTAGCAGATTAGCTTAAAGCAATATATCCTTTGATTTCTTGACTGCTGCTTCCATGAGTATTTAGGTTGACCTGAGCAAAATTAAATCTTCAACAACTTCAATCTTTTCTCCATATATCTTGATGCTATTTATTGGTCCAGTGGTGAGGATTTAGTTTTCTTTACATTGAGTTTCAATTCATACCAAAGACTATGGTCTTTGATCTTCATCAGTAAGTAGTTTTTAAATCCTCTTCGCTTTCAACAAGCAAAGTTGTATCATCTGTATATCACAGGTAGTTAATAAGTATTTCTCAAATACTAATGCCTTGTTCTTCTTCATATAACCCAGCTTCTCGGATTGTTTGCTAAGCATACAGATTGAGTAAGTATGGTGAAAGAATACAACCCTGATGCACACCTTTCCTAATTTTAAACCATTTAGTATTCCCTTGTTCTGTTCAAACAACTGCCTCTTGTTCTATGTTCAGGTTTCTCATGAGCACAATTAAGTGTTCCAGAATATTCATACTTCACAATGTTGTCCATAGCTTGGATATTGGTCTTGCAATGTTATATATCATGCAATCTCCAGCACCAGTTCTCTCACCAAGACCGTATTTTCCAACTACTTCCTCTTTGATTCCAATCTTTACATTCCAATGACAAGTTAATTATTAATACATCCTGATTGCATGTTTGATCAATATCAGACTAAAGAAGTTGGTAGTGGCTGTGGCTGTGTGCCTTAGAGTCAGTTTCGACTTATAATGACCCTGTATAGGATTCCTTAGGCTGTAAATCTTTACAGAGCAGAAAGCCTAATCTTTCTCCCTTGGAGTGGCCAGTAGATTCAAACTGTTGACCATACAGTTAGCAGCCCAATTCATAGTCCACTACAGTATCAGAAATCCTGGTATGGCACTGTAGGATAAGCCCTGGACCAAAAGATCAATTTTAAGAATTTTGTAGAATTCTTCAATTTCATCATCCAGTGGCTTTAGTGGTTGGTGCATATATTTAAATAATAGTTGTGTTAATTGATCTTCCTTGTAGGCGTATGGAAACTGTCCTGTCACAGACAGTGTTGCACTTCAAGACAGATCTTGAAATGTTCCTTTTGATGATGAATGTGACACCATTCCTCTTCAATTTGTCACTCCCAGCATAGTAAACCATGTGACAGTCAGATCAAAATGGCCAATTCCTGTCTATTTCAGCTCACTAATGGCTAGGATATCGATCTTTAAGAGTTCCATTTCATTTTTGACAATTTCCAATTTTCCTAGATTCATGCTTCATACATTCCATGTTTGGACTATTAATGGATGCTTACAG
>NW_006408628.1:5382332-5390971 GCF_000296735.1 Chrysochloris asiatica
GAAGCTCATCTGAAACCTGTCCACCATGGGTGACCCTGATGGCATTTAAAATACTGGTGGCATTGCTTCCAGAATCAGAACAACATGCAAACCACCACAGTATGACAAAGTGACACATGAGTGTGATTGTAAGCTATAAATCCCTGTGACAAAACTCTGCTTGACAGAAATTACCATACAGAACCATATTTTCAAATCCTCAAATGTACAAGATCAACAAAATCAGCCAGATTCCTCTACACTCATAAAGAGAGCTCTGAAAAGGAAATCAGAAAAGCAGTACCATTTACAATAGTCACCCAAAAGATGGAATATTTAGGAATAAATCTAATCAGTGAAACAAAGACCTATATAAAGAAAACTACAAAACACTACTACAAGAAACCAAAAGGGATTTACAAAAATGGAAGAATATACCATCCTCATGGATAGAAAGGCATCCTGTTGTGACTCCGTTGATAAGCACTGGACTGCCAATTGCAAGATCTGATGTTCAAACCCACCAGCCACTCCTACACAGGGTCACTACGGGTCAGCACTGACTCAACAGCACTTAACAATAAACAACAACAATAGATAAGAAGATTTAACATTGTGAAAATGTCAATACTATCCAAGGAAATCTATAATTATAATGCAATCCCAATTCAGGGATTCTTTAAGGAGATGGAAAAACTAATTACTAAACCTCAAGGTAGGTTTAAACTGCAAGGTTAGCAGTTCAACTAACCAGCTTCTCCTTGGAAACCTTATACAGGGTGGTTATAGGTCAAAACCAATTCAGTGGCACTTAACAACAACTTTATATGGAAAGGAAAAAGATAGTAGATAAGCAAAGCACTGGTTAAAAAAAAAAAGAAGAAGAAGAACAAAGAAGGATACTTCTAATTTCTCAATCTCAAAAGCTACTAAACAGACACAGCAGTCAAAACAGCTCAGTACTGGTACAATGGGAGGCACATAGATCACAGGAACATCGATCAGATTTGAGACTCCAGAAATAAATCCAACAGCTCATGGTCATTTAATCTTTCACAAAGGGTCAAAACACATTAAATGGGGAAGAGATAGGCTCTTCAACAAATGGTGCTGACAACTGGAAATCCATTTGCAGAAGAATGAAACAAGACCCATGTCTCAAACCATATAAAAAAACAAACTCAACATGGAATAAAGACCTAAATGTGAAACCTAGAATTAGAAAGATCATCAATGAAAAAATAGGGACAAACTTATAAGCTCCGATGCATGGCATAAATACACATCAAACTTAACTGACAATACACAAAAGCAGAGAACAAAATAGATGACTGGCACCTCCTAAAAATTAGACATTTATGTGCATCAAAAAAGAGTAAAAAGAGAACCCATCCACTGGGGAAAAACTTTTTGGTAATGACATGTCAGAGAATGGAGTACTATCTAAAATTTATAGAACACTTCAACACCTCAGCAAGAAGAAGACAAATAATCCAATTTTAAAATGGACAGAAGACATGCATAGACACTTCACTAAAGAAGACATTCAGGTGGCCAGCAAACACATGAAGAAATGTTCGTGGTCATTAGCCATTTTGTTGTTGTTAGGTGCTATGAAGTCAGTACCCACTCATAGTGACCCTATGCACAACAGAACAAAACACTGCCCGATCTTGCACCAACCTCACCATTGTTGCTACATTTGAGCATCATTGCTACCACTGTGCCAATCTATCTTTTTGGGGATCTTCCTCTTTTTCTCCAACCCTCCATTTTATCAAACATGATATCCTTCTCCAGCGACTGGTCACTTCTGACAATATGTTTGAAGTATGAGAGAAAGCGTCTGGCCATCCTGGCTTCCAGGGAGCATTCTGGCTGTACTTCTTCCAACACAGATTGGTTTGTTCTTTTGGCAGTCCATGGTACTCTTATTCTTCTCCTCTAACAACATAGCTCAAATGTACCAATTCTTCTACAGTCTTCCTTATTCACTGTCCAACTTTTGCAAGCATATGAGGTTATTGAAACTACCACTTGGGTCAGGCACACCATAGTCTTCAAACTGACATATCTATGCTCTTCAACACTTTTAAAGAGGTCTTGAGCAGCAGATTTTCCCATTAGCCATTAGAGAGATGCAAATCAAAACATAAATGAGATGCCATCTTACCTTGGCATTGATACAGAAGTTCAGAAAAACAGAAAACAACAAATGCTGGCAACACTGGAGAGACTGGGACCCTCATGCACTTCTGGTGGGACTGTAAAATGGTTCAACCATTGTGGAAGACATTATGGTGCTATCTCACAAAGTTAGAAATAGAAATACCGTATGACCCAGCAATCTCTCTACCTGGTATATATCCTCAGGAAATGACACTATACAGGGTCGCTGTGCATCAACACTGACTCCAAGGCACTTAACAGCAACAACAACACAATGGTTACCAGGGGTAAGAGAGAAGGGAAAATTCTTCACTGGCTAGAAGGTTGTTGTTGTTAGGTGCCACTGAGTCAGTACTGACTCATAGCAACCCTATGCACAACAGAATGAAACAGTGTCCAGTCCTGTACCAACCTCACAGTTGTTGCCACATTCAAGCCCACTGATGCTGCCACTTGGCCAATCCATCTCATTGGGGGGTCTTCCTCTTTTTCTCTGACCCTCCACCTTACCAAACATGATATCCTTCTCCAGTGACTGTAAACATCTTTCTGATGTTTATTACACAACTTTTTTTAGCTGTTTATTAAACATCTTTCTGATGTTTATTACGCAAATTTTTTTAGATGTTTATTAAACATCTTTCTGATGTTTATTTCCTTCCATACAATTTCTGGATGGGATAACTTTGTAAGAGAAAAATAAGATGAGTCTGATTACAAAATTAGTTATAATGCCTTAGAAGGGGGCATGCAAACAAGGGGTCCTGAAGCTGAAGATTACAGTGTTAAATTAAGTCATTTCATTGCATATGCATATTCATTCTGTATATGCAGTTTGCCTCATGTGACTTTATTAACAACTCAAAAGATATATTTTCTAAATTAATTTTTTTAATGCCATCTATTTAACTAACGGAGTCCTGGTGTGGTGCTGTGGGTTAATGCGCTGGACTGCAAAGTTGGTTTGAACTGAAAAATCAGAGGTTCCAGTCGCTTCTCCAAAACCCTATACAGGGTCGCTATGGGTCGGAACCAACTTGACAACACAGAATGAAATCAACATCTAACTAACAGCATGAAACATATTTAAAATGCAAAAGGTAAGTAAATTTTGTTTGTTTGCTTGTTTGAATATATATATAGCAAGGTGTAGGATCAGCACTGGACTGTAAACCACAAGGTTGGTAGTTCAAACTCATCAACTGCTCCTCAAAAACCCTATCCAAGGTCGCTATGAGTCTGAACTGACTCAACGGCACTTTGCAACAACTATATAGCAAACATGGGGCGGAGGTTGAGAAGGAATTCTGGGGTTGTCTGTTTAATGGAAGCGGGATGGTGAGAGGGAGAGATGTGCTTTCATAATTTAGAAGTAGATACTTGTGCCAGAAGTCTAATAGATTTGAGTATGCCATACTTACTGGATTACACATCACTTGTTATACAAATAGGGTTAAAAAAAAAAAAAAATCCTTGCTCTATCAGAAGCATACAAGAGAAAATAAAATGAATTTTTTAAAAAAGTGGACTGATTGCTAATGGGGGCTGAGTTCCTCAAGTTATGCTGACCAAGAAGCAGAGCAGATGGGATGCTAATACTCTCTCCCAAAGGGTCTGAGGGCCAAGGTTTTCCTTTATTGTATGGAGAATTAGGAGGCCCCTTACAGAAAACCACCTAGAAAGCATTCATTCTCTTAACTGCTCAATTAGGATAATTTGCCCTTATGATGAATGGGGCTGTTCCTTCTCTTTGATTTCCTCTGACTGTGCTGCCCTGGAATACAGATGTTAGTAGTTTCGAGCCTCGCCTCCTGACCACCCAACTGCTTGAATCTGCACCCATCAGTCTAGCTCCACTACAGGGAGAGATAGTAAGCGCCTTAAGTCAACAGGAACATAAAACAGCTGGAGCTCCCACCACATACCAGTCTCCAAGGAGTCCTGGTGTGGCGCTGTAGGTTAATGCGCCAGACTGTAAAGCCATTTGAACTGCAAGGTCGGCTGTTCAAGCTCATCAGCTGCTCCTCAGAAACCCTATACAGGGTCGCTATGGGTTATAATTGACTCAATGGCACTTAACAACAACAAAAACAATGGGTAGAATAAATGTGAACTTACTGAGAATTTGGACTGGACACCAAGAAGAACCTCCTGACAGGTGAAATACTGTAGGAAGCGAAGGTAGGAGTTGATTTTTACCCTAGGAATCTCTTATGTATCAGGTGTCTTAGTTATGAAGGTCCTGAGTGGTGATGCATCCACCCAGAGGTGCCTCAGAAGAAAGACGTGGCAATCTAGTTCTGAAAAATTCATGATTGAAAACTCTATGGTGCATAGTTCTACTCTAATACATATGGGATTGGCATGAGTCATAATCAACCCAATGGCAACTACTTTGGGGTTTTTTATTCTTAGTTATGGTGGAGATAGAATGCCAGTCCTCTTTAATTTTCTCTTTCTCTTGCAATTCTTGAACAATTAATGACCTTTTGTCTACTTGCTTCTTGTTTAATTGGGTGAGGGGTGGGTTTCCCTGTCTTTTTCTGTTGAAGGTTACTCAGCAATAAGGGAGAAGACCATATCATTTATGGCCAGATAAAGTGAAGAAAGTCTAGGAGATGGACGCATACAGTGCTTCACTTATACCTTTGATGAACTCAAAGATGGAAGCAATTCAACAAACTATCAAAATGGTTAATGTGTTCAGAAGCAAAGATGTCAGTTTGAGAACAAAGGTGCATCTGAACCCAAAATTTTCAATAGCTTCACATGCATGTGAAAGTTAGACAATGAATAGGGAGGACAGTGGAAGAATTGATGCATTTGAGTTATTCTACTGAATAAGAATATTAAAAATACCAGTGACTGCCAAAAGAATAAATAACTCTGTTTTGGAAGAAGCACATTCAGATGCTATTTAGAAGCCAGGATGGTCAGACTTTATCTCTAATACTTCAGACGTATTATCCAAGAGTCCCTGGAAAAGGGCACCTTATTTGATAAAGTGAAGGGTCAGTGAAAAAGAGGAAGATCCCCAATGAGATGGATTGGCACAGTGGTAGCAGCAATGGCATCAAGCATAGAAATGATTGTGCAGGACCAAGCAGTGTTTCATTCTGTGGAACATAGGATTGCTATGAGTCAGAACCCAGTTGACAGTACCTAAAACAATAGTCAGACTCATCTTACTATTGGTAAGCTGGATATATTGTTGCTGTGGTGCCATCAAGTCATTCCAATGGGGTTGTTATTGTTGTTAACTGTCATCGAGTTGGTTCTAACTCATAGAGACCTTTTTCACAACAGAATGAAACACTGATTTCATGAGTGTTGATAGTGGATCCAAGCAAAATGAAGTCTTTGACAACTTTGTCCATCTATCATGATGTGATTTATTGGTCCAGTGGTGAGAATTTTTGTCTTACTTATATTGAGGTGCAACCCACACCGAAGGCTGTGATCTTTGATCTTCATCAGTAAGTATTTTAAGTCCTCTTAGCTTCCAGCAAGCAAGGTTATGTCATCTGCATATCATAGTTGTTAATGAGTCTTCCTCCAATCCTGATACCATGTTTTTCTTCATGAATACAGCTTCTTGGATTATTTGCTCATTATACAGATTGAATAAGTATGATGAAAGAATATAGACCAGGCACACACCTTTCCTAATTTAAAACTATTCAGCGTTCCCTTGTTCTGTTCGAACAACTACCTCTTGATCTATGTACAGATTCCTCATGACCACAATTAAGTGTTCTGGAATACTCATTCTCTGCAATGTTGTCCATAGCTTGTCATGATCCACACAGTGGAAAGCCTTTGCATAGTCAACAAAGTACAGATAAACATCTTTCTGGTATTTTCTGCATTCAGCCAAGATCCATCTGACATCACTAATGATATCCCCTCATTCCAAGTTCTCATCTGAATCCAGCTTGGATCTCTGGCAGTTCCTTGTCAATGCAATATTGCAGTTGCTTTTGAATTATCTTGAACAAAATTTTTCTTGCATGTGATATTAATATTGTTCAATGATTTCCACATTCCACTGGGTCATCTTTCTTTGGAATGGGCACAAATAAGGATCTCTTCCTATTAATTCACCAGCTAGTTAGTTGCCTTCCAAAGTTCTTGGCATAGACGTAGAAGTGTCGCCAGTGCTGCATCAGTTTGTTGATAGATTTCAATTTGCATTCCATCAATTCCTGCGTCCTTGCTCTTTGCCAATAACTTCAAAGCACCATGGACTTCTTCCTTCAGTGCCATTGCTCTTGATCATATGCTACCTCTTGAAATGGTTGAACTTCATCCATTTCTCTTTGATACAGTGACTCTGTGTATTCCTTCCATCTTCTTTTAAGGCTTTCTGCACCATTCAATATTTTGTCCATATAATCCTTCAATATTTCAAGTAAAGGCTTGAATTTTTCCTTCAATTCTTTCAGTTCTATTATATATGCTGTGTGTGTTATTCTCTTTTGGTTTTCTAATTCCAGGTCTTTGAGCATTTCATTATAGTACTTGACTTTGTCTTCTCGAGTTGCCCCTTGAAATCTTTTGTTCAGCTCTTTTACTTCCTCATTTCTCTCATTTACTTTAGCATTTACACTGAAGAGTGAGTCTCAGAGTCTCTTTTGACATCCATTTTGGTCTTTTACTTCTTTCTTGCTTTCTTAATCTGTGATGTTCTTGATGTCATCCCCCAACTCTCTGATCTTTGGTCATTACTGTCTAATGCATCAAATCTGTTTTTGAAATATCTCTGAAGTCAGGTGGGATAGTCAAGGCCAAATTTTGGATCTCATGGACTTGTTTTAATTTTCTTCAGCTTCAGCTTGAACTTACATATGAGAAATTGATGGTCTGTTCCATGGTCTGCCCCTGTTCTTGTTTTGGCTGATGATATGGAGCTTTCCCACTCTCACTTTCCACAGATGTAGTCCATTTAATTTCTGTGTATTCTATCTGATGAAGTTCATGTGTATAGTTGTCTTTTATGTTTTTAAAAAAAGGTATTTGCAATGAAGAAGATATTGATCTTGCAAAACGCTATCATATGATTTCCAGCCTCCTTTATATCACCAAGACCATATTTTCCAGCTACTGATCCTTCCTCTTTGTTTCCAACCTTTGCATTCCAATCACTAGTAATTTTCAATACATCTTGATTGCATGTTTGATCCATTTCAGACTAAAGATGCTTGTAGAACTCTTCAATTTCATCGTCACTGGTTTTAGTGGTTGATGCATAAATTTGAATAGTTGTAGTATTAACTGGGCTTCCTTGTAGGTATATGGACATTATCCTATCAAAGAGAGCATTGTACTTCAAGATAGTTGTGGAAATGTTAGTTTGGATGATGAATGTGACATCATTCCTCTTCAATTTGTCATTCCCATCACAGTAAACTATGCTGGAAAATGGAATTTCAAATGGACACTACTAGTCCATGTTAGCGCACTAATCCCTAGGATATCGAGCTTTATGAATTTCATTTCATTTTTGACAACTTCCAATTTTCCTAGATTCATACTTCATACATTCCATGTTCTTTTATTAATTCTGTGATTATTAATGGATGTTTGCAACTGTTTCTCCTCATTTTGATTTGTACCCCACCAGCAAATGAAGGTCCCAAAAGCTTTACTCTACTTGCATGAAGGTCAACTCTACTTTTAGGAGGCAGCTCTCCCCTAGTCGTATTCTGAGTTCCTTTTATACTGAAGAGCTCATCTTCTGGCACCATGTCTGGTAATATTCTGGTGCCCTTCATCATCTTTCAGTACTCAATAATCCTGTGCTCTCTGACAGGGTTCCACTGTTACTCATAAGGACCAGTAGTTGGAAAATTTGGACTTGGTGATGGAAATGATGCTGGAGAACGAATGATAGATTTCTGCAAGACAAATGATTTGTTTATTTCAAATACCTTCTTTAGACAGCATAACAGATGACTATACACATGGATCTCACCAGATGGAACACACAGAAATCAAATTGACTATATCTGCGGAAAGAGAAGATGGAAAAGCTCCATATCATCAGTGAAGACAAGGCCAGGGGCAGACAGTGGAACAGACCATCAATTACTGGTATGCAAATTCAAACTGAAGCTGAAGAAAATGAAAACAAGTCTATGAGAGCCAAAATATGACCTTGAATTTATCCCACCTGAATTTGGAGATCACCTGAAGAACAGATTTGATGCATTAAACACTAAAAACCGAAGACCAGAAGAGTTGTGGGATGGCTTCAAGAACATCACACATGAAGAGAGCAAAAAGTCATTAAGAAGACAAGAAAGAAGGAAAAGTGCGGGGAGTCGCGGGACATGAGAGGATACGCAGAATCAGCGATGGAGAAATGAATACAATCAAAAGGCTTTTCAGCTTGCTGTGCCTTCCGGCTGTTCTCTCCAGCTTCTGCTCTCTACTCCTGCTTCTTTCTGCCTCCTACTTCTTTCTGCTTTATGCCTTATGCTGTCTGTCCT
>NW_006408628.1:5401247-5403018 GCF_000296735.1 Chrysochloris asiatica
AGGAACACAGAGAAAAGGAGGAGGAGAAACGGAACTGTCAGATTCAAGCCATGAAGTCCATCAGAATGGAACCAAGGCAAAGAAGGTGAATTTCTTGCCTAATAAACCTTCACAGGGTCCCTCTGTGCTTTTGATATGCAAATGGATTTGCTGATTTACTGGCAGATGCAAGGAGGAAACACTGCACTGTATCCACCCAAAGTTTTGCATCTGCACCTTGCATCTGATGCAGTGCTTGGGTGTAATTAACCTGGAGGCTGACATGCCCTTGAGGGTGGCTGTCAAAAATCCCACTCCCTGCTCCTCCCCTAGAGTCTGCCAGGCTCTCTCTAAGGAAAAAACATGAAGGGAAGAGGAAAACCCACTACTAGCCTGCTAAACTCCAGAGAAAGACTTCAACATGTTTAAGGCACACAAGAATCTGCTGCCAGGCAAGGGCAAACATGCAGTAAATATTTTTTGGTTTAATCACTGTCTAGGAAAAGCCCTGAATGGGGACTGAAATTCCATGACGGCACTTAACAACAATAACAACAACTCTGACCTAAGCCGGCCTGGTCTGAACTTTGGACACAGCTAACTTGTTTTCCTTCTCTCTAAAGGGAGGCTGATACTTTCTAAGGAGACCTGGTCTCATGGTGGCAATGTGCAGTGAACTCACCAATCACTGCAGGAGTAAAGACCTGGCAATCTGCTCCCAAAAAGACTTCAGCCACGGAAAAGCTCTGGGGCTGCTTCTACTCTGTCATCCAGGGTCGCTATGGGTTGGAATCGACTCCACTGAACAACTGCAACAAACAAAAGTCCCTCCTACATATCATGATTTTAAGAAAAGAAAATTTTTGAGATTCTCTGGCAACGTATGCATAACCCTGCTATTACACTCTGAAGGCCCTAGACAATATGAGGAGGAGAATTAGGAGTTACAGAATGTCAAGAATATGTCTTAGATACAACCTGATTCTTCAGGGACTCAGAGTCCAGAACAACCTAAAGATGATAAGGGACTTGGATTGAGTCAGAAATTCATACACTATGAATTGTAAACACTGTTGGTTTGTGCCTATATTATACAGTAATGTTCTTAGCTAAATCTTCGAAGATAGAAAGAAAGAGAGGAAGAAAGGAAAAGAGTAGGGTCTTTGGATGCAAGCAACAGAGACAGCTTTGGTTAACTTCATTGGAAGGCTAAGGCCCAGTTCACACAATAGAAGAATCAGGACTCAAAAATAGCCAGGTTGGGGTACTGCTGGGAAGTGAACTCTGGGTAGTGCTTCCTGGCAGGAACTGGGACAGTGTCTTGTGAAAGATTTTGTTGTTGTTAGGTGCCATCAAGTTGGTACTGACTCACAGCGACTTTATGCATAGCAGAACAAAACACTGCCCATTCCTGGGTAAACCTCACTACTGTTGCACACTTGAGTCCATTGATGCTGCCACTTTGCCAATCCATCTCACTGGGGATCTTCCTATTTTTCTCTGACCCTCCATCTTACCAAACATGATATCCTTCTCCAGTGACTGGTCCTTCTTGACAACATGTCCAAAGTATGAGAGATGAAGTTTGGCCATCCTGGCCTCCAAGGAGCACTCTGGCTGCACTTCTTCCAACACAGATCAGTTGTTTCATTTGGTAGCCCATGGCATTTTCAATATTCTCAACCAACACCATAACTCAAAAGCATCACTTTTTCTATGGTCTTTCTTGTTCACTGTCCAGCTTTTGCATGCATATGAGGTTACTGAAAATACCATGGCTTGGGTCAGGCGC
>NW_006408628.1:5403118-5430516 GCF_000296735.1 Chrysochloris asiatica
TTCAACACTTTAAAAAGGTCTTGTGCAGCAATTTGCCTAATGCAATATGTCCTTTGATTTCTTGACTGCTGCTTCCCTGAGTGTCAATAATTGATCCAAGAAGAATGAAGTCCTTGACAACTTCAATATTTCCTCCGTTGATATGAATGTTGTTTATTGGTCCAGTGGTCAGGAATTTTGTTTTCTTTACATTGAGATGCAACCCATACCGAAGGCTGTGCTGTTTGTTCTTCATCAGTAAATGTTTAATGTCCTCTTCACTTTCAGCAAGCAAGGTTGTATCATCTGCATATCGCAGGTTGTTAATGAATCTTCCTCCAATCCTGATACCATGTTTTTCTTTGTAGAACCCAGCTTCTCATCTTATTTGCTCAGCATACAGGTTGAATAAGTATGGTGAAAGAATACAACCCTGTCGCACACCTTTCTTAATTTTAAACCATTGTTTCCATGTTCTGTTCAAACAACTGTCTCTTAGTTCAAGTACAGATTCCTCTCGAGCACAGTTAAATGTTTCTGAATACTCCTACTTCGCAATGTTGTCCATAGTTTGTCAAGATCCACACAATCGAAAGCCTTTGCGTAGTCAATAAAGCACAAGTAAACCTCTCTGGTATTCTCTGCTTTCAGCCAAGATCCATCTGACATCAGCAATGATTTCCCTTGCTCCACGTCCTAGTCTGAATCCGACTTGAACCTCTGGAAGATCTTTGTCAACGTATGCTTATAGCCATTTCTCTATTACCTTTAGTAAAATTTTACTCACGTGGTATATCAAAGATATTGTCCGATGATTTCTGCATTCCGTTGGGTCACCTCTCTGGGATGGGCACAAATACGGATCTCTTCCAATCAGTCGGCCAGATAGTTGTCTTCCAAATTTTTCGGCATAGATGAAGTGAGTGCCTCCAGTGCCACCTCACTTTCTTGAAAGATTTCCATTTTTATTCTGTCAATTCCTGGTGCCTGTTCTTTGCCAATTCCTTCAACGCACCTTGGACTTCTTCCTTCAGTATCATTGGCTCTTGATCATATGCTGCCTCTTGAAACGATTTGAACATTAACCACTTCCTTTTGGTACAGTGACTCTGTATATTCCTTCCATCTTCTCTTGATGCTTTCTGCATCATTCAATAATTTGCTTAGAGAATCCTTCAGTAACGAAAGTCGAGGCTTGAATTTTTTCTTCCGTTTCCCAAGCTTGAGAAATGCTGAGTGTGTTCTTCTCTTTTGGTTTTCTCATTCCAAATCTGTGCACATTTCATTGTAATATTTGACTTTGTCTTCTCGAGCTGACCTTTGAAATATTCTGTTCAGCTCTTGTACCTCCTCATTTCTTCCATTTGCTTTAGCATCTCTATGCTGGAGAGAGCAAGTTTCAGTGTCTCTTCTGACATCCATTTTGACCTTTTCTTTCTTTCTTGTCTTCTTAATGACTTTTTACTTTATTCCTGTAAGGTGTTCTTGATTTCATCCCCCAATTCTTCTGGTCTTTGATCTTTGGTGTTTAATGTATCAAATCTGTTCTTCAGATGACCTCTAAATTCAGGTGGGATATAGTCAAGGTCATATTTTGGCTCATATGGACCTCTTTTCATTTTCTTTAGCTTCAGTTTGAATTTGTTTATGAGCATTTGATGGTCTGCTCCACATCTGCCCCTGGCCTTATTTTGACTGATGATATGGAGCTTTTCCATCATCTCTTTCTGCAGATGTAGTCAATTTGATTTCTGCATATTCCATGTGGTAAGGTCCATGAGTATAATAGTCTCTTGTGCTGTCTAAAGGTATTTGAAATGAACAAATCATTGAATTTGCAGAATTCTGTCATGCGATCTCCACCATTATTTCTATCACTGAGGCCGTATTTTCCAACTACTCATCCTTCCTCTTTGTTCCCATCCTTTGCATTCCAACCACCACTAATGATCAATACATCTTGATTGCATGTTTGATCAATTTCGTATTGAAGAAGTTGGTAGAATTCTTCTATTTCATCCTCACTGGCTCTAGTGGTTGGTGTGTAAATTTGAATAATAGTTGTATTAACTGGTCTTCCCTGTACGTGCATGGATAGTATCCTATCACAAATAGCGTTGTCCTTCATGACTTATGTGGATATGTTCTTTTTGACAATGAATGCAACATCATTCTTCTTCAATTTGTCATTCCTGGCATAGTAAATTGTGTGCTTGTTAGACTCAAAATGGCCAATACCAGTGCATTTCAACTCACTAATAGTGCCTATGATATCAATGTTTATACATTCCATTTCAATTTTGACAATTTCCAATTTTCCAAGATTCATACTTCGTACATTCCGTGTTCCGATTTTCAATGGATGTTTACAGCTGTTTCTCTTAATTTTAAGTTGTGCCCCATCAGCAAATGAAGGTCTTTAGGGCTTTTCTCCCATGGTCTCTACTCCATTCGCGTCATCACGGTCAACTCTACTTTGAGGTGGCAGCTCTTCCCCAGTTGCATTTTGAGTGCCTTTCAACCTGAGGGGCTCATTTTAGGCACTATATCTGACAGCGTTTCTCTGCTATTCATAAGGTTTTCAGTGACTAAATATTGGGAAGTAGTTCGTCACTCCTTCTTCCTAGTCTGTCTGCGTTTGGAAGCTCATCGGAAACCTGTCCACCATGGGTGACCCTGCTGGTATTTAAAATACCAGTGGCATAGCTTCCAGAATCACAGCAACTCACAAGCCACCACAGTACGATAAATTGACAGATGAGCGGTGGACTTTTTATTAAGAGCTACCAAATTAATCTGGCTGTCCAAGGTGACAGCTGTGGCAGAGAACCTTAGTTTTGAAAACCTCAACACCCAAGTTTTGAGATGAGGTTCTTGGAGAACCTCTTTGCAACCGAGAACTACAACTCCCACAGTATGTCACTTCCGCCCAGCCAGTTTCCCGACGTGACGGCACTGCTGGTTCCGGCTGGACTCCTGGCCTAAACTACGAAACCCAGAAGACATTGCGAAACAGTTCTCTTGCCCCAGCTCACGCCCACGTTCCTTAACGTAACTGAGCCCGCATGCTCCTGGGAAGTGTAGTTCAGCAGTGACCTAGCCGTAAAGCGGGCGAACCAGCGGCGCTCAAATACTTGCTTTTAACTGCCCTCCCGGAAGAGTAACCAGCTTAGGAAGGGCTCTGGAGACGTGTTTGTGTACGGAGTCCGCCACGTATGCGGATCGCGTTCTAGGCCTCACTGGATGAAAAGGTAGACCGGGAAGAAGGTGGCAGAGGACGAGACCAAATGCCAGCCTTGAAGAGGGAGTGGGCCAAGGGAAATGGTGGATCCAAGTGGAGATAATGGGAGTAGGGGTGGGGCATGGCGCCCCCTTACTGCGGGGCTGGGGTCGGCGCGCCCCTGAAATGGGGTAGCACAGAGGTCCCTGCAAAGGGAGGAAGAAGGACTGATTTCTGGGACCACCTCCCGCCCCTGGTTAGTGGAAGCTCAGAGCTCGCCAGGCCTTAGTGCAAGACTGCCTGAGTTGGAAAGTTAGGCAGAGTGTTCTACCCTAGAGGTTTGAGGAATTGGGCTCTTCCCCTGGAACAAAGGCTTCCCCGAACCGCCCCCCCTCCCCCCCATCTGCTCTTGGCTGGAGAAAGCGGAAGATCTCTGGGAATTGCTGATGTTTGGGGCCCTGGCCAAACGGAGCCCTAACAAGGGAAGGAAACATTTAAAGCCCTTTTTCCTTCCAGAGGTTTAAACATTGTTAATTCCTCCCGACGTCGTCATTGCATGGCATTACACTGGGTGGAGGCTACTTGTTCCAAACCAAGCCAGAGGAAGTACTAGAAAATTGTAAAACGTGATTCTAGTCCTAGAGAAGGTACGGAGTAAAAAGAAAATGAGAATACAATGTATTGTTGTTGTTAATAAGTACCGTGGAGTTGGTTCCGACTCATAGTGACCCTGCATAGGGTTCCGGGGCTGGTATTTTCAATAACCTCATATGCATGTGAAAGCTGGACAGTGAATAAGGAAGACCATAGAAGAATTGATGCCTTTGAGTTATGGTGTTGGAGGAGAATATTGAAAGTGCCATGGGCTGCCAGAAGAACCAATAGATCCGTTTTGGAAGAAGTACAGCCAGAGTGCTCCTTAGAGGTCAAGATGGCCAAACTTTGTCTCTCATACTTCGGACATATTGTCAGGCAGGACCTGTCACTGGAGAGGGATATCATGTTTGGTAAGGTGGAGGGTCAGAGAAAAAGAGGAAGACCCCCAACGAGATGGATTAGCCAGGTGGCAGCATCGATGGACTTCAAGCATGGCAACAGTAGTGAAGTTGGCCCAGGATTGGGCAGTGTTTCATTCTGCTGTGCATAAGGTCGCTATGGATTGGTACTGACTTGATGGCACCTAACAACAACAACAAATCTTTACGGGAGCAGAACACCTCATCTTTCTCCCACAGAACGCTGGTAGCTTCGAATTGCTGACCTTGAGATTGGCATCCCAACTCATAACCACTACGCTACCAGAGCTCCTTATAGGATAATCCTATTTTGTAATAAGTGCATTTGTTGTTGTGTGCCGTTGGGTTGGTTCCGACTCAGAGCTACCTTGTGTAGGGTTTCCGAGGAGTGATTATCAGACCACTGCTTATCTTACAACACCACACCAGGTTTCTGAGGCTGTAAATCTCTACGGGAACAGAAAGACACATTTTTCGACCCACCAACCATGTGATTAACAGTCCAACGCATAGCCCACTAGCCACCAGGGTTCCATACATACCTGTTGTTGTTGAGTGCCATCGAGTTGGTACTGACTCATATCTACTGTATGCACAAGAGAACAAAACACTGCCTGGTCCTGGGCCAACCTCACAATCATTCCTATGCCTGAGCCCACTGCTGCTGCCACTGTGACAGTCCATCTCATTGGAGGTCACCCTCTTCTCCCATCCTCCACCTTACCAAACATGACTCCTTCTCCAGGAACTGGTCCCTCCTGACAATATGTCCAGAGTATGAGAGATGAAGTCTGGCCATCCTGGCTTTCAGGGAGTACTGTCTGTACTTCTTCCAACACAATTTTGTTTGTTCTTTTGGCAGTCCATGGTACTTTTAATATTGTCCTTCAATACCATGACTCAAAGTCATCAATTCTTCTATGGCCTTCCTTATTCACTGTCCAGCTTTCATATGCACATGAGGTTATTGAAAATACTGTGGCTTGGGTCAGGCGCACTCTAACCCTCATACTGACTCTCGTGTTGCTCTCCAACACTTTAAAAAGGTCTTGTGCCACAGATTTGCCTAATACAATACGTCCTTTGATTTCTTGACTGCTGCTTTCCTAAGTGTTGATGGTTGATCCGAGCAAAATGAAGTTTTTTGTCAACTTCAATCTTTTCTCCATTTATCGTGATGATATTTATTGGTCCAGTGGTGAGGACTTTTTTTCTTTACATTAAGGAGCAACTCATACTGAAGGCTGTGGTCTTTGAACTTCATCAGGAAGTATTTTAAGTCCTCTTCACTTTCATCAATAAATACATCTATGTCTTAAATATATCATTGTATTTATATAACATATATGAGGGTAAATAAAAAAAAAAAATATTGCTGCAAAATCATAGGCACCATTATTAGACAGAACTATGAGAGTGAAGCTGTCGTTTCCTCACGTATCCTGTATGTAGGTCTATATACTTCTGGAGGCCATGTTTCCATCACTCTGATAATTTCCTCAAGGAATTATGTACTCTTTGATTTACACCATATCAAAACAACAGTTTTTGCATCTCTGAAGTACTTATATCCTGTTCTTTTGAGTTTGGGAGACAAAAAGAGCTCTAAATGGGCAAGATCAAGGCTGTAGATAAAGTAAGGTTTCCAACAAGATTCTCATAGAACAGCCTTTGCCACCCTAAAGAATGGGTAGCTACATTGTGATGGCTAAAAGTTCCTCCAGATAACTCTCTTGGTCTTCTTCTCTCCAGTACAGTTTTCAGTTTCCTTAAAACTTCTTCCTAGTGAACCCTCTTGATTGTCATGTGTCCTTCAAGAAAATCAATCAAGATTACCTCCTTGAAATTACAAACAATAATAGTTGCCATAACTTGAGATCACCTTTCTGCTTTATTTAACTGGCCTCGTGTGGTGCTGTGGGTTAATGCGCCAGACTGCAAAGCCATTTGAACTGCAAGGTCGGTGGTTCAAGCTCACCAGTCACTCCTCTGAAACCCTGTATAGGGTCGCTATGGGTCAGAACTGATGCAATGGCACTTAACAACGACAACAACAAGCAGATGCCCCTGGAAGCCACTGTCTTGATTAGACCTTTTTTTTAAAGGCACTGTAATGAGGTTATAGAAGCCCGAGTTGCATGATGCAGTCCTGGTGTGGCGCTGTGGGTTAATGCGCCAGACTGCAAAGCTGTTTGAACTGCAAGGTTGGTGTTTCAAGCTCACCGGCGTCTCTTTGGAAACCCTATACAGGGTCGCTATGGGTTGGAGCCGACTCGATGGCACTTAACAACAACAAGTAGCATAGTGGATTGTGAGTAGGGTTGCTAATCACAAGGTCAGCAGTTCGAATCTGCCAGTAGCTCCGAGAGAGAAAGATATACAGCTACAGGGTCATATGAATGGGAATCAACTTGCCATAAACCCACCACCAGTGAGACTGTGGTGATGCTGTGGAGTCTGTTCTGACTCCTAGTGACCCTGTATAGGGTTTTGGAGGAGTGGCTGGTGTGTTTGAACTGCTGACCTTGTGGTTAGCAGTGCAGAGCTTATCCTATGGCACCACACCTGGATCCTAAATGAAATGAAGGCAAGTGTATTACTGAGAATTTGTCTGCAGCCACCCATTGATGGCAGAGACATGGATAAATTTGTTTTATTTGAAATGAACTGGAGCCCTAGTAGCAATACTTTCTGACTTACCCTTGTAGTTAAGGTTCTGGGGGGCAGGGCACTAGGTCTCCTGGTGTGGCATTATAGGGTCGGCACTGAACTGCAAACCATAAGGTCAGCAGTTCAAACCCATAGCTGCTCCCTGGAAGCCCTATACAGGGTCACTATATGGAATCAATTCAATGACACTTAACAACCACAACATTCACCTTAGTTAATAATGGGGGGGGGGGGTGGTATTAAGTACAATATGTTGTTGTTGCTGTTAAGTGCTGTGGAGTCAGTTCCGACTCATAACAACCCTGTATAGGGTTTCCAAGGAGCGGCTGGTGACTTTGAACTGCTGACTTTGTGGTTCAAACCCACCTTGTGGTCTTGTGCTTTATCCCACAGCACTGCACCAGGACGTCTCCCCCATTAACAGAGAGTTTATTAGTGGTAGTTACTGGGAGCTGGTGTTGTTACAGAGTACTTCTACTCTTTATACCTTACGGGGCCCCTGAATTTTGCATAATGAGCATGCATTACTTTTTTTTCTTCTTATTTTTTCCAGAGTTACCGTGTCGCTCTGCAGCTGTGCCGTGCATTGGTGGTGTGTTTCGGAAGGCAGGCACGAAGGTGGCAGGTCGTTGGCTTACACCAGGCCACTTGCAGATCGACTTGTCAGGCATGATGAGAGGCTTGGGTGCGAACGGGGGAATTTGGCGTGTGCTCCGTGTGAGACTAATGCTTTTTTCCTACTTCTTGGCTGGAAACAGGCCCTTTTAACAAGTATCCCGCCATGGTAGGTGATGGTTTTGTTCTAGTTCTGTCTGTCCATTGTCCTTTCCAGTTTACAGTGCTGCCGTTAAACACAAATGGATTTGGATTGCATTACTTAACTTCGCTGGGGTCTGATGATAGCCCATGTTCACTGGGGGATGGGGGGAAAATCTTGCAGTCTTAGATTTGATCAGATCTTGTTTTGAACCTTTTAAAAAAGACCCTGATTTTAGCATCTGCTGCCCATGCCTGTATTTGTGTGTGCATGTTTGTAAAGAACTCGTTCACATGCCCGTTGGTTGTATTCCTTGTGCACTTCCTGGAACCAACATATGTGAGAATCAAGATAGCAGCAGAGCAGATACACACATTCCATGTTTATCTGAATCTTTATCTTTCCGTCCACAGCTTTTTCTAGATTTCCGATTACACACCGACCTTCCTGCATAAGCAAGCGTTTCCCTGCTAAAATGTCCTTGCCCCTTACAGAGGAGCAGAGGAAAAAGATTGAAGAGAATCGACAAAAGGCTCTGGCTCGTAGAGCTGAGAAATTAGCAGAACAGCATCAGAGCACAGACAACTCTGCCCAATCCAAGCAGGGCCCGTCCCAAAACCTGCCAAGGGGCTCTGCTAAGCCAGTTACCCGGGATGACATTTTCAGGCAAAAGAATCCCACTCATTCATTGAATAGTGACGAGAGACTTCACAATTCCTGCGAATGTTATCCAAACACACCAAAGCCAGCAAAAGGGATATGGAAGAGTCCAGAAAAGCCCACAGCCTGCCCAAGCTACAGGCCACCCAGTCACTTGACTCTCACTGGGGGTACCCTTCCCCAGGCACAAAATCCTCCAGAGGTCCCCAGCCAACATCACTTGGATTCTGGGTTAGGTGAAAGTTCTGCTCAGGCTTCCCAGGAGACCAAATCAACACCCTCTGCTAATACAACTCAGGAACTTTCGGCTAACCCAGTGAGTTCCCAGCAGACCCCAGCTTCTTCCCTTGGACAGCCCCCTAGGGATCCTAAATTACTGGCTGAGAGAGTGAGACCCTTCACCTCAGGGCAGACCATTTCTGATGCCTTTTATGGCTCAGGGACTGTGACCTCCAGGACAGAAAGCAGACTCCAGCAGAATCTGGGTTCCTCACTCCAGAAAGAAGGAAGCTCCCAGCAGGGCACATGTGTGCAGAAAGGAGACCGTTTCCAGGTGAAGATCGGGTACAATGCAAAGCTGCTGGCTGTGTTTAAGAGTCTGCCTAGCAGAAATTATGGTAATGAGCTGTTTTATTTGTTCTTCACATATTTTTCTAAGTTTGGGGGGCTTCTGTTAATCTGAGTTTCTCATTTTAAGAGACACATTGGCACATTCCATGCAGCTGTTTAAAATGTTCATTTATTATAAACATTCTCTCAAACAGCTGCCACACTGGCAGCCACCTGTAGTCTGTCACTTCATCTGTGTATTATCTCACTTAAACCTAACGATCATTTTGGGGCTGTAATTTCCATTGTAAAGCTGATGGAACGAGCTCAGCAGGGTGAAGTCATTTGTTT
Organism: Chrysochloris asiatica; assembly: GCF_000296735.1. NCBI lineage: Eukaryota > Metazoa > Chordata > Mammalia > Afrosoricida > Chrysochloridae > Chrysochloris > Chrysochloris asiatica. Next base: position 5,412,321 of record NW_006408628.1, read on the forward strand.
GGAGGAGTGAGGCTCACCCTCCTTCTCAAACCGCTTTGTCTGACTACCTGGGATTCTGAGAACTCTAGTCCTAACTCCGCACAAACCATTCACACCAGAGATGAAGCCATAACTTCCAAGGTATGAAGTGAATTATTTTCATTGAAAAAAATAAAATTATTCTTATTTGTGTTCGTTGGTGGTGCTGTGGGTTAATGTGCTAGACTGCAAAGTCAGTTTGAACTGCAAGGTTGGTAGTTCAAGCTCACCAGTCGTTCTTTGGAAACCCTCTACAGAGTAGCTATGGGTCGGAACCGACTCGACGGCACTTAACAACAATGTTCATTGGTGGCATCGTGGGATAAGCACTGATAACCAAAAGGTCAGCAGTTCAAATCCACCATGTGCTCCGTGGGAGAAAGATGAGGCTTTCTGCTCCTGTAAAGACTAACAGCCTTGGAAACCCTGTACAGGGTCTCTGTGAATCAGAACCGACTCCATGGCACAGAGAAACAACATGTTTACTATTAAAGGATCCCTGGTGATACAGCGGTTAAAGCACTTGATTGCTAACAGAAAGGTCAATGGTTTGAACTCCGAGGGAGAAATGTGACCATAAAGATTCACAGCGTTGGAAGTCCTATGGGGCAGCTCTCCCTGTCCTGTAGGGTCACTGAGTTGGAATTGACTCTATAGCTGCAGACTTGGGTTTATGTAGACAGGGACTTTGTAAATCATTAGAATCTTGTAGATCTCCTGTATTGGTGTCTGGGAATAGCATCTGTTCATTCGTGTGTGTGCATGCAGAAAACAAGGTTTTGAGTGCCTCATTGTAGACACTAAATGCCTCTGTTTTATTTCAGATCCTGCCACTAAGACGTGGGACTTCAGCATGACTGACTACCATGCCCTGAGTGAGTATACGTGTTGTCTCCCTCATAGAGGGAGAGGCTGGCTTTGCAATTTCTCCAGCCACTGGCGCTGTTGACAATGAAGGCTTTCAGGGCACCTTCTTCATGCTCTTCCTTCTCACTGGAGGCCACTGTAATGTTCACAACAGTGCCCGGCTGCTCGGAGCCCTTTCAGAGATACTCTCTTATTCCCTTGAGGTGCAAAGAGGATGAGTAACTAGCACAGTCCCTGAGCCAGTAAGGGAAACTAGAGTCAGGTCCTAGCAGTCTGTCTTCATAGTGCATGTCCCCAGTCACCGGGCCACACTGGCTCTAGCAGTGAGACCCTTAGAGCTGAGCCAGCCCTGAAAGGATGAAAAGCTAGGGATGGCTGCTCGAGTTACTTAGCTGACTTGGGGGCCTGTCTTGGTTTTCTGGACTTGGGTGCACCCCCAGCAGTTTCGGGGAGGTGATGGGCAGCTACCCGCTGAGTTTCCTGTTTCTTTCCTTGGCCTCCTCTTCTTGAACCCTATGGTATGAGATGATGTGGTTTCTTTAGGCAGGTGGCCTTTTTGGGGTATCATTTTTACTATAATGATACTAGTTCTGATTCCGATTGTTAGTGCAAGGAGGAGAGCCATGCTGGGTTCAGATGGCAGTTGCTGACCCTGATATCCTCTCCGGTCCTCATTGTAAACCAGTGGTCTCCACTATCATGGCTTCATTTTGTTTTGTTCTACCATCTTTTTACTCCTGTTCTACCATTACATGGGGACCCAATGATTTTTGCTTTTGCAAATCCACTACAGTTTCCTTTGTGGTGTAGTCATTTTCTGTATGGCTGAACACATTTTTAAAAACAATGTTTCTTTAGTTCAGAATTCTGTAGGTTGCTCTGACATGAATTTTATGGCTTGGGAATTGACATGAATTTTATGGCTTGGCTCTTCTCTTGCCTCCTCAAAGGACCCATGGTGGCACTGTGGCTTAGGCTTTGGGCTGCAAATTGCAAGGTTGGTGGTTCAAACCCACCAGTCGCTCTATGAGAGATCAATGAGACTGTCTGCTCCTAGAAACATTTTGGAAACTCTCTGTAGGGTTGCTGATGAGTCAGAATTGACTTGGTGGCAATGGTTATATCCTCATCAAGGAGCCCTGGTGGTGCATTGGTTAAGCACTCAGCTGCTAGCCCAAACCTTGGTGAGTCAAACCTACCAGCTGCTGCATGGGAAACAGGCAGCCGGTTTCTCTAACACAACAGAAATTGTGTTATTTCCTTGCCCTGGTAAGTTTTCTCTCCACTTGTTAATTTCTGAATTCTGCATTTTTTCATTTGGAAACTTCAGGAGCAGTAAAGCTGTGGTTCAGTGCACATTGAAATCCCCAGAGTTCCAGTTTAAGGAGTGTTGCAGCCTTTCTAGCCAAATGCTGCGCCACCAAACAGAAGTCCTCTAACCCTGTGAACATTGCCCACTTTGTCACTTTTGTCCTTTCCTTTTCTTTGGCAGTGAAAGCAGTCGAGCTCCTCCCCAAGGTCACCCTGCAGCCCTTGGAAGAGGCCAGCAGCAGTAGGGACTTGGCCTCCACCAGCAGTAGGGGACATGCCAGCCTCCCTCTCGCCCCATCCCTTGCCTTTGTCACAGGACGATGCATGCTCCTCAGCCGGGCCCGCTTTGAGGCTGACATCGGTTATTCTGAAGAACTGATTGCACTGTTTCAACAGATGGATTCCAAGAATTATGGCAAGTCATTTAGGGGGTTTTCCTTTGTCTTTGAAAATAGTCCAAAACTAACTTTTTTTGGTAGAGCCTTGTGTGCTGTTCTTACCATAGAAAGATGATTCCTACACTGTTTCAGATTGTGGACACTTCATGAGGGCTGTTTTCTCTTGAAAGGCTCCCAAAGAGACCAGCTACCCCTCCAGTCAACTCTGACTCACAGTGATGCCGTGTGTGTTCTCACCACAGGCTTTTCAATCAAGGAATCTGGGGGAAGAAAATCACCAGGTTTTTCTTCCTGGGTGCATCTGGGTGGTCTCAAACTGTCAACCTTTCCGTTTGCAAAAGAACACATTAACCCTTGCACCACCAGTTCTCGTGCTCTGCTAAAATAAAGACAGGTGGGTTCAAATAGCTGCATTCTGGAGGAGATGCTCCCAAGAAGACACTGACGAGGGGACTGTGGGAAATTGTAGAGACTGTTTTGTTTTTCAAGTCTCCTAGAAACCCTGTGCAGGGTTGCTATGAGTCGGAACCGACTCCACGGCACATAACAACAACAACAAAGAGAAGACGGGAGCGCTGGTAGTCCTGGTGGGGCTGTGTAGCATAAACACTGAACTGTAAGGTCGGTGGTTCAAACTCACCAGCCACTTCTTGGAAACCCTATACAGGATTATTATGGGTTGTAATTGACTCGATGGCTCTTAATAACAACAACAAAAATGAGAGCTGAGTCCTGGTGTGGCGCTATAGGATAGACACTGAACCGTTAGGTTGTGTAGTTCAAACTCACCAGCTGCTCCTCAGAAACCCTATACAGGGTCTCTGTGAGTAAGAACAGACTCACTGGCCCTTAACAACAAACAGAAGACCGGGTCATACGCTGGCCTGTGAATCACAAGGTCTGCAATTTGAGCCCACCAGTCACTCTGTGGAAGAAAGATGAGGCTTTCTGATTCTATCAAGATTACAGCCTCGGAAACCCTTTACTGAGACTGAACAGCACACAGCCACCATAGACAACCTCACCATAGACAGTCCCCATCCAGCTGCTCAGTGTCGTCCCCATAGAATCTCCTGAACTCCCATTGTGCCAGTTAAATCCCGCTGTCTTTGTCCTAAGCAGCCCTGGTAGCATAGTGGGTTAAGCATTGGACAGCTAACCTTGAGGTTGGCAGTTCAAACCTACCAGCCATGCCTCTGGAGAACAAGGAGGCTTTTTGCTCCCACAAAGATTCCCAGCCTTGGAAACAAGATAGAGCAATTCTGCTGTGTCTTCTGAGGTCGTTAGGAGCTGGAATCCCCTCGACCGAGGGCAGTGGCTTTAATTGGTTTGGGACCTTGTTCTGTCCTGAGCAGGATTGGAAACAGGTGGTTACCATAAAAATAAATGCCTTCTTGTAGCTGGAGATTTTCCAGCTTGAGTTGTAGAACCGCTGGAGGGCTTGTTAAAGCACCCATTGGTGTGAGCTGCACCCCTCAAGCTTTGACTTCTGTAACTTTGAACCTCACACAGCTTCCCAGGTGAGGCTGATGCCACTGTTGGAGGTTCCAGTCTAAAAACTGCTGTCCGAGTCTGTGCCTCTCCGTTCTGCTTGCTACTTATTACATCACTTGTTGGTGTTAAGCGTCATCGAGTTGATTCCAATACATAGTGACCCTGTGTAGGGTTTCCAAGGAGCAGCTAGTGGGTTTGAGCTACCAACCTTGTGGTTAGCAGCCCCGTGCTTAGCTTATCCTATAGTGCCACTTCTGGACCCCATTAGCATCACTGGGTACTTAAAAAGTCCTAATGCCAAGCTCCCTGCCATGATTTAAGTGAGTGGAGATGGGGCTTGGACCTCGGTTTTAAATTCTGCAGGTGATGCTAACTGTAAACCAGGACTGAGCTGATAGCCTAAGCTGGGCAGACTGGTTTTTCCATATATATATATTTTTTTTTTTTTTTTTTTTTGAGGTCCTTCAAAAGAGAAGGCAGATCAGGCATACTGGTTAGACAGAAACTGGTGGAACCCCAAGACTCTGGCCCTTAGTCACCCTTCCGATCTGGAACTGAACTCACCCCCATGGCATCATTTTCCACCAGACACAAGCTAGATCTATAAGGAAAACAGTAGCTCAAGGGAGGTATGCACACCTTAGAATAATCAACCATTCGAGATCAGGAGGACAGCATTTACCCAAGGACAAAGTTGAGAAGGATTAGGAAAGGAGGAGGAATGGAGACCGGAAACACAAGGAAGACGTGAGATAAGTGATGTTAAATTGAGAGGATTGCAGTCAGTGAGATGAAGCAAAATGTGTTTGATTTGTTGAATCTGCTCTGTAATGTCAGCCTTCACCCAATTCACAATAAATAAATTGTTTTTTTAAAAAAAAGAAAGCAGGAGCTTTAGACTCCTGGATCCCTTGGTTTCATTTTTAGGTGGGGCCACCTCCTAAAAAATGTGACTTTTGTGGATCAGTGTTTTCCCAGACTTGAACTGGAGATAGAAGACAAATTCTCACAGCACATCGCCTTCATGGGAAAACCCACTGGGGCTCAATGGAGTGCTTTCTCCAGGGCTTGGGCTCCTTCAGGGAGCCCTCGTGGCACCATGGGTTAGGCATTCAAACCCACCAGCCTCTCCTAGGGAGAAAGATGAAACTTTCTGCTCCGGTAAAGATTTACAGCCTCAGGAAGCCTGTACAGGGTCTCCATGGGTCGGAACTGACTCCACAGCACCTGACAATAACATGCATGGGAACTGACTTGATGGCAGCAGGCTGAGTTTGGTTCTTTTGAACTTTGGAGTCCTTCATTCAGGAGGAGGGTGAGGCTGACTAGGACACTTGACCCCTCAGGTGGACATCATTTTATCCGATTGGAGCCGACTGTAAGCAAGGCTTGTGAGTCAGGAGACGATGAACTGTACTCTCAGGGCCCAGGGTCTCTGCCTACCCTGCCCCCTCCTATGATCAGCTTATGCTTGGAGTGACTCTTGAGGCAAATTGTCGTAATTTGTGTCTGTCACCAGCCTTTGAAATCACACCCCCGACACTGCCTCCTATTTTTAGGAGTGGGTGCAGCCAAAACATGAGCATCTTCTCCTGCCCACACCCAGATTATCTAAAAACCATCATGGGATTTTCTGTTTCTGTTTGCATTTTTGCAATAGTGACTACCTGCAGAGAGAGCTTCCTGCTTCCTGCTTCCTGCTGTGCTCAGGCTGTGGTTAGACACGTCTCCCTGTACTTCCCCACATTGAAGATCAGTCTGTCTGCGTTTGGTATTGCACTGGGCTCCCTCACTTCGTCCTTGAAACTGACTCACTGTGTCCGCTTGCTTTTTCCCACATCCACCTGGCTTTTGAATGAGCATACTGGGAAATACTCACTTTTGCTTACCAGACAGCATTTGTTGAATCTAAGCCGTCTTGATTCTTTTTAAGAAGGTGGTTGTTGTTAAGTGCCATCAAGTCAGTTCCAACTCATAGCGACTCTGTATAAGATTTTCAGGAGTCCTGGTATGGCGCTGCGGGTTAATACAGGGTTACTCTGGGTCGGAACCGACTTGACGGCACTTGTAAACAACAACAAAAATAGGATTTCCAAGGAGCAGCTGGTGAGCTTGAACTGCTGATCTTGCGGTTCTAACCGACCTTGTAGTCCAGCGCTTTAACCTACAATGACAAGGTTGTTGTTGTTATGTGATGTGGAGTTGGTTCCAACTCATAACAACCCTGCACAGGGTGTCCGATGCTGTAAATCTTTACAGGAGCAGAAAGCCTCATCTTTCTCCCATGGAACAGCTGGTAGTTTCGAACTGCTGACCGTGAGGTTAGCAGTCAGATTCGTAACCACTATGCTACAAGAGCTCCTTACAATAACAAGATAGGTGGATAGAAAAACCTTCTATTTCAATAATTCACCATTGTTGAGCCATGACGTGTTTACGCCCCCTCCTCAGGTACTACAACGTGTGCTCTGTGCTACACTGGGCTAACCAGCAGATGACCTCATACTAGTCTGTAACTGCTGTTTTGAGTACTCACTGTTTGCCAGCTGCACCTTGATAAGTGTTTTACAGTTACATGTCATGTAATGCTCACAGTGCGTCTGAGGAAACGACATTTTATAGATGTGAACGCTAAAGCACAGAGAAGTTAAGTAACTGGTCCTAGTCACACAGCCAGTCAGTGACAGAGCTGGGCTTTGGCCACTCTAACCACACGCAGCCCTTTTCCCTACAACGTGGAGCTAACAACAGGGTTGTGAGGAATAGATGAAATGTTGCCTGCAGATCTTTGGGCTTCAGGTGTAAGCTGGTTACTTCTGCCCTGCTGGTCCATCGCTGGTCACTTACCCTGCGGCACCCTTCCTTCTTCATGGCCTCGCCGCTCCCTGTCACCTGCAGAAGCCTCAAGGGCAAGTGCACGCTCCCTTTTTATTTTTCACTTTGTTTTGTGAAGTGGGTGAAGGTTTACAGAGCGGATCACTTTCCCATTGAACACTTGCTGCACATCTTGCTTCGCCTCACTGACTGCAATCCCCACTTCCTCCCTGTGTTCCCGCTGCCATTCCTCCTCCTTTCCCTCTGAACTTTGTCCTTGGGAACATGCTGCCCTTCCAACCTCAGATGGTTGATGATTCTAAGGTGTTTGTACCTCCCTAGAGACCTGAATCATGGGGGTGATTCAGTTCCCAACCTTTAGGGTGACTGAGGACAGTAGTGTCTGGAGGTGCAGGGGCAGTGGGGAGGATTGGCAAGGACTCTGCCCGTGTCTGTATCCCCCAGTACCAGGCACAGGGTAGAAATGTGGTTTCTGAAATCTGGGAGTAAAAGCTAGAAGGTGGGGTGGCAGAGAAGGGCCGGGGTGGCTTGCCTGCCTATTTGTTTCTTTCTCGTTGCAGATGTCAAGACCAGGAAGTGGAACTTTCTCTTGGAAGAGCACAACAAACTAAGTGAGCTATCTACCTTGCTCGTTTTAGATATTGCTGTTGTGTTGAGTTTTAATAATCTGCCTTAACTTGACTGTATTGTAAAAGAGTGTCCGCCCTCAGCTGTGGTAACTTCAGATGCTTGGGTGCTGGGCAAGTAAGACTGGAGATGCTCACAGGCAGTCCTGTCAGCGTCTGCAGAGAGAACAGCTTCTCAGCCTCCTCTTCCCTAGGGTGGGCGTGCCAGACGAGTGCAATTTCTGCTGCCAGTTCTAGAGTGAGGGAGCTGGAGTTACTTACCTTCGACTGACGCTCCCAACATCCTTCCAGAACTAGATGCTCACAGAAGGCCGGCCAGTCTCAATGGTTAGGGGCTTCACCGTGGGCTTCCTTCTGCCAGGGGCAGAAGTCAGGCCAGGAGCTTAAGCATTGTCATCAAATCCTTTAGGGACAGACCTAGGGAAGGGACATCTGAAGAGAGGAGAAGGCACCAGTTTGGGGAGATGATTTCCTTGTGTGTGTTGGCTTGGATGGGCAGTGATACTCTCCTGAAGACCAGTCCCGCCTTCAGCTTTAGAGCTGCAATGGTCCTACCGGGAGTATACAGCGGGTGCTGCTCATGTTCCTGCTGGTGGGCCTCCCGAGGGCTGTTAAGCCAGGAGAGGAGAGATGGGAGCTCATTGTGCTTCCCAGCCTAGGGCTTGGAGGAAGAGGGAAAGCTGATTTCCTTTCCTTGCTCTCTCCCCCAGCTGTGACTTGCTCTGTGGCCCTGGGGAATTCAGCATTCTGGGTTTCCTTTGTTCCTCAGTAAAAAAGGCGGTTGTTAGTCTCTGTCTGCCTTACTGACATGAAAATGAAACACCAGGCAAGAGGGTTTGCTCCTGTGAGCTCAGGCTCAGTGCATATGATGTGGAACTTAGTTGGTGTTTAGTAAACACTGGCAGGGAGCTCCCGGCTGCTGTAAATAGCACGCTAGTCTCCTGACTGAAAGGTTGGAGGCTTCAGTACACGCAGAGACACCTTAGAAAAAAGGCCTGCTGGCAGTTTACCCCCCAAAAAGCTCATCATTGAAAACCCCGTGGAGTGCGGTTCTACTCTGACACCAGGGCCCACCAGGAGTCAGTCAGCTCGGTGGTAGCTGGACTGTCCACTGCTGGCAGAAGCAGAAAGGATGGCCTGCATCCTTCTGACACTCGCTGAAACTTGTGATTCAGAGAGAAGAATTTGACCGAAGCTGCATTTCTGATAGGACTTAGGATGAGTTCTTCCTTGTTTCTTTGCTGCTCAGCTTCAGGAACACAGAATATGTTAACACTGAAGGCTTTGACTTTAATGGAATCAGGAAAAGCAGGATTCTAACAACAATACTGGATGAAAATCATGGCTGGTGATCACAGAGCATGTGGAGCGTAACGGCTCCTCATTTTGTGGAAAAATCAGATGCCCTGGCTTCTTCACCCAGAAAAAATTGCATATGATTTTAATCATTCCTTAGATCTCAAATTAGGAATTCTAGGTCTTGAGTTGAGGTTGATTTTTTTTCCCCTTGTCCTCTCCTCATTACAATGTCTGATGGAAGGTGAGGTTGGTTCTCTCCGTTTCATAAACTGAAGAAAACTTGAGCCCACAGAAAAATAGAACTCAGGGTCACAAGCCGGTGACAGAGATAAAACTAAAACAGTTGTTTTGAATGCGTAACCTGGCCCATGATGGCATGTAGAATCCAGAAATGGGATCTAGAAGCCCAGGAAGGACCACACCCATATAGAAGCTCTGGTGACGCCATGGTTATAGTGCCCAACTGCTAACTGAAATTTCGGTGGTTTGAACCTGCCAACCACAGGAGAAATATGTGGCAGTCTGCTACTATAAAGATTGCTGTTAAATGCTCTGGAGTCCGTTTTGCCTCATTGTAATCCTGTATAGGGTGTCCGAGGAGCAGCTGGTGGGTTTGAACTGCTGACCTTGTGGTTAGCAATCAAGTGCTGTTCCTACAGCGCCATCCCAGGACTCCAGCTGACAGCCTCAGAAACCCTTTGGGGCAGTTCTGCTGTGTCCTATAGGGTCATTATGAGTCCGAATTGACTGGACGATTTGGGGTTTTCTCCTTGCCCCTCGGTCTCGGTTCCTCATGTGTGAAATGAGATTATTGACTCTGAGCTAGTGAGTGCACTTCTGAAACTAATTAAGAAGTGACAGTAAGACCTTGCGGGTCGTGCATGCGCCTTGAGGACCTGGTGGTAATTGTTTTCTCCCCATAAGGCCAGTCTGCGAGCTCTCCTCTCTTCTCTAAGTGACTTCAGGCCTTAGGCCCACAGTGAGGTTGGCATGGGGCCTTTGTTTACTCCCAGCTGTCACAGTCCAGAAGGGTTCTGCAGCCCCCTCACCGATCTCGTCCTTTCAGCCGCTATTTGAAAACATTAACATCTCTACTGCGAAGCTCAGCCACAGTCTGCCAAAGAGCTGTTTTATAGAAACGACTTGTGGGTGACTCACACCACCAGACAGCGCATCTCTGTCATCACCCCAGCACCGAGGGAAGGACAGTAGACACAGCAGATGATAGTGAATGGTGGCTTTCTCAGAACACCACCCAGTCGGCTGAACAAGCAAGCCCAGGGATTTGGAGACAGTAGTGGAAGGAGATGAGTGGAGGTTGACTTTTTCCTCTTGATGGCTGAGAGAATTGAACGCTGACAAAGCACCCCACTTCACAGGAGCCGCATCATCAGCCCTTTCTTAGCTTTCATCGGGTGGTTCAGTTCTGAAGATCACCAGGATTAAAAGGAAATTGTTTCTGAGAGCTCATGGAGAGCCCGGCCTCCTGAAGTGTGCAGGAATCAGCATGTTCAGATTTAATGTTGAAGTGTAAAATATATTTCTACATCCAGATGGGCAATCTTATATTAAAGCTGTCAGCCTTCCCCGATGTCCCATCACGGTGATTCTATTCATGGACCCTGTTTCCAGAAATAACTGGCATTTATATTTAGTGGAGGACAGGAATGGTTTTAAATATATTGAAAATACAAGGAGATTTAAAGTGGCAGTAGATGGGGCAGCCGCCCTTTTGAGAGTTGGGGCAAAAGACTTGGAATACCTTGTAAGAATATTAGGAAAGCAAGACCACATGGATTACAGAACCAGCGCCTTAGAGCTTCAAATATCATTGGGTACAAAGAGAACACACTCAGTTTCTCTTTATTCCCTTTACTGGCTCCCAAGGAGTCCTGGTGGCACTGTAGGATAAGCACCGGACTGCTAACCACAAAGTCGGTAGTTCAAACTCCCCAGCTGCTCTGAGGGATGGAGATGAGGCAGTCTGCTTAGGTAAAGACCTGCAGCCGTGGAAACCCCGTGGGCAGTTCTGCCCTGTCCTTTGGGGTTGCTGTGACTCTGAAGTGACTCGCTGGCCGTGGGTTTGGTTTTTGGTTTGGGTTTACTGGATCTCCCAGGCACAGGTAGACCCTTGGTAGATTGCTGTAGTTCTGCCAGGGGGCCCTTGAAAAGGAAAAGGATAAAGAGCAGCTGAAGATCTGTAAACAATGGTTGCTCTTCTAATTAGATTTTTGAAAGGAAAGAACATTTTGAAAAGTCAACTACAATCCATAGAACAGCAGGGTGTGGTGACTAGTCTAGAGATACTTTTACTACTAGGGATCTCTGGGTCTAGCACCTTCGGTCTGACTTTGTCACTTTCCCTTGTCTTTTTCCCCTGGTGTCCCTACTCCTGGAGTCCTGGTGTGGTGTTGGACCATAAGGTCAGCTTGAACCAATATGTCGCTGGTTCAGACCCAGCAGCCACTCCTGGGAAATCCTATGCAGGGTCGTTATGGGTCAAAACCAACTCATTGGCACGTAACAACAACATCCCTACTCTTGCTGTGGCTCTGTAAGATCAACACTGTACTGCGAACCACAAGATCAGCAGTTCAAACCCACCAGGTGCTCCTCGCAGCCGACACTACAGCACTAACAACAGCAAATCCTGCCATTGGGTCGATCTCTATTTGTTGTGGAGCAGAAGGCCTCATTTTTCTTTGCAAAGTGACGGATGGGTTTGAACCCCTCACCTTTTCATCAGCTTCCATGTGTTTACTCACTGCACATCTGAGGCTTCGTTCTCCTGCTAGAATTGTATGTTTCATTTGTATATCTATTTTGTTCTGTCTCCCTATTGAATAGCTTTTTTTTCTCTTTATTTTAAATCAGACTAAAATTTTTAAAAGACAAATATCAGTGAAATGAAGTTGCTTTCGTTTCTACATAGATCCCTAGTGATTTTTTTCCACATGAGTGAACGGCCTTGAGTAAAAGAAGAGATCCTTCTTCTTTAAGAGTCTAGGGTCAGCCCCTTGAAGGAAAGCAAAGCCCCCAAATGCCAGCTTAATTGAAAGAGGATGATGACTCTTTGGCGATAGCCCTGATGCCCAGCTTAGCAGGATTTGGCAAACTTTTTTTGTAAAAGAACAGATAGTAAAAATCCTAGACTTTGCCACTACTGGGCTCTGCTGTATCATGTGAAAGCAGCTATGTTGTTATAGACAGTACTGAAAGGTTATTGGCATGTCTGGTCCAATACAATGTGATTTACAAAAACTGGCAGCCAGCTGGATCTGGGCCATGGGCCCTCATTTGCCAATCCCTACAATTGGTAGGGAGTCTGGTGTGTGGCTGTAGGATCAGCACTGGACTGCTAACTACAAAGACAGTGGTTCAAACCCACCAGCCGCTCCTCGGAAACCCTACACAGGGTCACTGAGTAGGACCAACTTGATAGCACTTCAAAACAACAGGGAGCTCTCAAGTCCCCTCCAGATGAATGGGTTCTCCTGCTGCTTGGCACACAGATCACTGCTGTAAAGCTCATCCCTGTTAAGAGGATATTTTTAATCTCACAAATAGGGTCAGGCTTTTTGCTCCTGCAAAGATTTATTTTCTCAGAAACTTTATACAGGGTCGCTATGAACTGGGATTGAATTGACAGCGCTTAGTACATCAACAAAAAGAATAAACAGTTTTAGAACCCCAGGCATTTTTATCCATTTGTGACCTTTTGCATCAACTCTTTTTTCTTTTTTTTATTTAAAAATTGCATGACATCCTTACTCTCATCCTTCCAGTCTCCGGAGGACCGTGTTGATTGGAAGGTAGACCTGATAGCTCAGTGGGTTAACCGTTAGGCTGCTAACCACAAGGTTAGCTGTTCAAACCCAGCAGTGACTCCAAAGGAGAAAGTGAAGGCTGTTTGCTCCCCTAACTCTTCAGTCACAGAACCCTGCCGAGCACTTCTGCTCTGTCCTGTGGGCTAGCTGTGATTTGGAATGGACCCAGTGGCACTGGGTTTGGTTTGGGCTGGATTTTTAGAATATGGGAATACTGAGCCCTGGTACCACAGTGGGTTATAAGTTGGGCTGCTAACTGTAAGGTCAGCAGCCTTTCCGCAGGAGAAAGGTGAGACTTTTTGCTCCCATAAAGATTTGTTGTTAAGTGTCATCAAGTCGATTCTGACCCATAGCGACCCTGCATAGGGTTTCCAAGGAGTGAGTGGCAAGCTTGAACTACCGACTTTGTGATTCAAATGACTTTGCAGTCTGGCGCATTAATCCAACAGCCTTGAAAACCCTACTCAGGTCGCTATGAGTCGGAATCGATGGCACCCAGGTGTGACGCTGTGAGCTCATGCGTCAGACTGCAAAATCATTTGAATGGTAAACTTGGCGGCTCAAGCTCACCAGCTGCTCCTTGGAAACCCTATACAGGGTTGCTATGGGTTGGAATCAACTCTATGGCACTTAACAACAACAACAACAAAGATTTACAGCCTTGAAAATCCTATACAGGTCCCTATGAGTCAGAATTGACTCAACGTCACACAACCACCAACAACCAAGAGTAAAAGAACAAAAATTTTTAAATTACTTTTGTTTAAAAAAAAAAAAAAAAAATCAGTCTCAAAACACACTGTTTCTTTCCAGCGTCTGTGTAGTATAGCCAATCAGTCTTCCATTATTGATTGCCCTCTTACCTGAAGGCACGGATCTGGTTCTCTGTGTTCATGTACTTTGTCAGGGTCTGTAAACCACAATTCCTTTTCAGCTTTCCTTATTGAGAAGATGACATGTAGGAGAATCCTGGGTGCTAAATCTGGTATCTTTGGGGAATTCCTTTTCCTCTCACACGTCTCTGCTCTCCTTTCTAGTTGAGAAGGCGCGCCTCCTCCCGCAAGTTCGGCTGGATCCTCTGCCCAAGACAATCATCCAGGCTTTTGCCTCTCAACTAGAGAAGACGTCTCGAAACCTCACAGCAGATGCCCCCGAGGCAGACCTTTCTGGAGTGGACTCCAAGCTTGTGTCCAGCCTGATGCCCTTTCAGAAAGCTGGTGTCAAGTACGTCCTTCATCTTCCTCTCGCTTTCTCCTCCATTTGGATCACTTACCATGCACTGAGACAGATGTTGCCTCTTTTATGAATCCTTATTTTCCATGGCTATCTGGGAGTATGTAGACAGTCAACAGCCAGATGTGCTGTTCCCAAAGCTTTATTGTAACTATTGGTCTCAGAGTTCATGGGTGAAATCAGAACTCTGGGTTTCAGGACTGCAGAAACCCAACTCAAGCTAGATTAAGCTAAGAGATTGCTCAGCAAATAGATGAGAAAGTACAGGGTCTCTAACGACGTCATGAGAATTCTCTGTCTCTTTCGCAGCTCTGCTGCCGCTTGGTTTGCTTGGTTCTTGGCCCTGCTCGCCACAGATATGGCCACTTACCTTCAGTTACCTTCACAACCCAGCAGGAGCACCTCTTTGCTAGTGGATCTGGTGCCGAACCCAGAGCCAGGATGGTGGCATGAGCGGTTTGGAGTCTTGTTGGTTAGTCCTGGTGACAGGCCATCCTGGAGCCAGGAACCTGCCCCACCTGAATTCCTCGTTCTCTGCAAGAACATCAGCAAGCCCTTGTCATAGAAAGAAAACCTGTGCCCTAACCTGTTCTTTTAACAGCAATTTCTTTTTCTTTCTTTCTTTCTTTTTTAACTCTTCATTATAAACTGAGTGAGGGTTTACACAGCAGATGATCACTTTTACATTCAACAGATCTTCGTTTTATTATAATGATTGCAATCCCCTCCGTGTCCCATCAGTTAACAGTATTGACCTCGATTCACGTAAACTCTTGCCCCCCTCCCTGTGTCCCCTGTTACCTTCACCTTTCTTCTGCTAACCTCCCTCTTATTGTATATTACCTGCCCTGTCACCCATGTTAGCAGGTGTCTATCCTCTAACCAGTGAATCATTTTCCCTTCCCTCCTGGCCCTGGTAACAATCATAGAATGTTTCTTTTATCAAGAAAACCTTTTCTTAACTTTTTACAACACTGACCTCATACAATATATGTCTTTTTGTGATTGGGAGAAGCAAAATGACAAGTTTAAACTTGCCTTCTAGTGAAAATACGGGAGGCCAAGGAGTGGAAAAGAAGCGAGGCCTTGAACATCTGTCCAAATATAAGAATTAGATCCGTCATTAGGCTGTGTGATTGAATAGAGAGCCCTCCCTATGCGAGGGAAGGAACCTCAGTTATCAACTGAGCTGACAAACCAAGCCATCCAGCCTGTTGCGGCAGGATCTGGGCAGTACTCCGAGCCAGTTCGTTCTGGTTCCACGCTCCCTACCACCCCTACTAGGAGATCTTGTTAAAATGTGGATTCTGATTCCCTATACCTAGGGTGGAAATACAAATTCTCAGTTGGGGTTCAAACCAGAGTGGCCCCCTTGGGAGAGTTGGATTGAGGTATTTTGGCTACAGCTGGGCTACTATCTTTGGTTCCATTAGAAGGCCTGACTTCACCTGGTGAGTGCTGGTCCGGAGAGGTGATGTGTTGGTTCTGATGTTGACATCAGCATGGGTCCCACAGCAATGTGTAGAGAGGAACCTGAAAGGCTATCTGCACCTATAAAGATCCGTAACCTCGGAAACACCATGCAGGGTCCCTCTGATTCTGAACCGACTCATCATACACCCCCATTAATGAGCATAGGAAGGATGTGTTGATGTTGTCCGTCCTAGGAGAAGGACATCATGCTTGGTAAAGCGGAGGGTCAAAGGGAAGAATAAACGACATCAAAGGAAACGGACTCAACAGTGATTATGTGGTTGGCACAGGACCAGGCAATGTCTGATTCTGTCATACAGAGGGTCACTATGGCTGGAACCAACTCACCAGCCCCTAACAGCAACAGTAATGTGTAGAGACGAGCCTGGGTCTGTTCAAGAACGGGTGAGGTAGCACAGAGCGATGGCCAGGCCCTTCCTCTCACTGGGGAGGACCAGGATGCCATGACATATGACCCTGCTTATCTCCTAAGGCTGGCCTTAGGCCCCCAGGGTCTGCTGCTCGGGGTTCTATCTTAGGCCCTGGCTGTTGGACACTGCTTTTAGAAGGGCAGGGACGACCAGGCCATTCAGAAAAGCCGCATGCAGCTTAGAGTTCTTGTAAACCGCTAGGCAGACGGTCAGGTGATCACCTAAAGCTAATGGGAAGCGCGCACGCTGTTCCTGCTATGGAGGAGGAAGGAAAAGGAGGTCGTCAATTGGCCTGTTACCAGGTTCCTGAGCCACCTGGCCATGTTTTCCGTAATTGAGGATTTCTCATTCAGTGAATGAGGACTGGTGTTTGGAGCAGGGAACCAGCTTCACAGACTCATCTTGTAACCTGGAACCTGTCCATTTTACTGTTTGTGCCTTGATCCTTTTCTCCTTTTTGTAGACTAATAGTTACAGTAGGGACACTTACTTAGCCCTTCGGATGCTGCAGGCACTGGTTTATGTGCTTTTTGTGTTGACTTTTCATCCTCATGGACGCTCCATAGGGCCAGACTGCTCAAATGTCCAGTTTTTAGCCCAGGGAGCTGAAGCTGAGAGAAGTTACACTGCCTGAAGGTACAAGGCTGCTACGTGGTGGGATCAACCGGTGCCAGTCTGGCTCTAGAATAACACCAAGCCAAATCAAACCCCTTGGCATCAGATCTGCTCCCAACTCACAGAGACCCTAGAGGCAGAATAAAACTCCCCAATAGTGTTTCCAAGACTAATCTTTACAGGCGCAGACTGCCTCATCTCTCTCCTATGGAGTGGCTGGTGGATTTGAACCACTGACCTTTAGATGGGTAGCCAGGTGCATAACCACCGCACAAAGGCCTCCTTCCCAGATAGCACAATGCAACCTAGCCCCTTTTCACAGAGTGTTGGCCAGGATTGTTACCTATAAAGGGGTTAGGATTTTACGCACTGCCATCAAGTCTGTTCTGACTCAGTGACCCTGTAGGAGAGAGGAGAACAGACCCATGGTGTGTGTGTTCAAGGCTGTCATTGTTAAGGGAACTAGACTGCCATGTCATTTTCCCACAGAGCAGCTGGTGGAGTCAAACCACCTTTGGTTGGCAGCTGAGTGCTTTAACTCGCGCACCACCAACAGGCTCCTTCAGGACCCTGTTGTTGTTAAATGCCGTCGAGTCGGTTCCGACCCATAGTAACCATGGATAGGGTTTCCAAGGAACAGCTGGTGGGTTTGAACTGCTGATCTTGCAGTTAGTGTTGTTACAATTGTTGTTAGTACCATCGAGTTGATTCTGACCCAGAGCGACCCTATCTATGTAGGATTTCTAAGGAGAAGCTGGTGAGCTTGAACCACTGACCTTGCAGTTCAAACGACTTTGCAGTCTGACACATTAGCCCACAGCACATTGGAGCAGCTAGTTAATAAGCCCCTCCTTTATACAGGAGTCTGTGCTCTCTCCTACTACACAGGCGCTCTTGTTCACATTCTCTTTCCTTCTCCAGCACGTTCTGTTGTTGCTTCTAGCTCCTTCTCTGGGCCTTTATGCCTACGTAGCTCTCTCGTGACTGTAGAAAGCCTGTTTTAGCCCCACAGTCTCTTCTGACAACTCTTCCTTCCTTGCTGGGAAGGTTTCTCAGTGAACACGTGGGCCACCTCAGTCCCTCCTCTGGACTGGAGTTCCAGTTCACATGCTCCACTGCGAACTAAGAGATTAGCGGTTGGAGTCCACCTCAGGCACCTCAGAAGAAACACCTGGCAGTTAGTCTATTTTTGCAATGTCAGCCATTGGAAACCCTGTGGAGCACAGGTGTCCTCTGCTACATGTGGGGTCACCCCAAGTAAAGATCACCTCTCTGGCTTTGTGGAATCAAGCATTCGCCTCCATTCACATTCCTTGCGCCTGCCTGGATTGAGGCTACTCCTTTTTTAAAATTTTTTAATGTTTTATTGTGAATTATGTGATAGTTTACATGGGAGAACATTAGTTTTACATTCATCCTATTGTATTCCTCTTTCATTGCCATGGTTACAATCCCCTCCATGCATCATCAACCAACCAAAGGGTATACACTACAAGCCCCGGTCATCAGCACACAGCCCCTCTCCCTCTCTGTGTCTAAAGTCCTCAACTCTTCCATCTCTCCACGTCATCGTCTCTGCCTCCATCTCAGGCATCACTGCTTCTCTGGGAAGAGTCCCGCACTCCGCTCTTCTCCTTTGATGGTCCCAGAGACCTCCTCCACTCCTAGGCTGAAAAGTTATTCATTCCCCTCCTTGCTATAAAACATCTACCTTTACATTTCCAACCCTCACAATCAGTCCTGATAACAATTATTCACTATTGTATCAC
>NW_006408628.1:5430616-5435664 GCF_000296735.1 Chrysochloris asiatica
ACCATGCTTCATTTATCTATACCTAAAATGCTACATTGTTCTTAATATTCCTATATACTCTCAGGAGGAAGAAGAGCATCTGGGTTAAACTGATTATATACAGAGGTGGTTTAATGGGGCTGCCACTGATCAACCCAGGGTCTGCGTATGCTGTCCCCAGCACCTAGGGACCTCTGCTCCTAGACTGAAAAGTTAATCGCTCCCCTCCTTGCTATAAAACATCTACCTTTACATTTCCAACCCTCACAATCAGTCCTGATAACAATTATTCACTATTGTATCACAAGAAACCCATCCGCATTTCATTTCATCAGCCCCGCCTAGACAGATTGGATAATACTCCATGGAGATTCTACTTTCCTTCACGCCCTCTGGATCTAGGTTCCCTCATGAAAGCTTGTAAGCCAGTCACTTCTTGCCTTTGTAGTCTCTCCATTTGGGGTAGCCAATGTCCAAATTGCCTATCCTTGTCTACTCAGTGTATGGAGGGGTGGGAATGATCCTTGCTGTAAAGATTTGTTCCCTCGTTTGAGCTACTGCATCCATAGGTGTAGGTCAAGTTCATCAAATTGTGTCAGATTACTCTTTTTCCCTCTTCTTTATTCTTCTGGTTGAGTTCTGATCATCCAGTCATTGAAGCCAGGTCAAGTGCGTATTATCTGCAAGTGTGGGTGTTCTTGTGCATATGTCCTTTTTTCTTATCAGCTGGACGCTTCACTCTCCAGTCTAGTCCTCTGTGGCTATATCACTGACTCTGGGTTCAAGAGTCTCCAGGTCTTGCCACACTGCTGGCCAACCAGGTCTCCACCCGGGTTCACAGGAGTCTATTTAACATTGTAGGACTTAGCTCGCAGCTTCATTGCTGTTTTTCCCTCACTTCTCCTTATCAGTGACGAGCATGGTCACCAATCAGAGTGTGTATTCCCATTGAGTCTTAGTCTTGGAAGGGGGTTTGCACTGAGGGGACCCGACCACTTGCCTTGATATCTCCTGGGCAAGCAGCTTGCTTGTTCTTGTAGTAATCAGTCAGTCTGCCTATATTGTTTTGTATTTTTCCTGTAGGTCTTTCTTTCAAGAAGTATCTTCTGTTCTTCTAGCCACTCCAGGCTGGTCTGTTCGTCCTTTCAAGTGAGAATTTTCCATCTCTGAGGATCTGGATGGTGTTCAGGCTTCCACCTATAGTCTTATGTATTGCAGAGGCTTCACAGGAAGCCTCCTTCACTGGGCAAGTTGTAGCCCCATTTTAGGTATTCCAATCAGTTATAGGCAGAAGGTGGACTTACAGACTTTCTTTGGTGAAGTTTCTGGCTATTCCTTTCTCTCCCCCTCCAGTGTCTATTTTATACAAGGAAAACCAAGATTCAAAAGACAGCCAAGCATCTTAGCATTATTTTCCCCTTTTCCCCATGTCTCAATCTATGTATCCCAGAGCCCTGTTGTTCCAAGGTTGTACATACATCATTATTTACCTCTGTCCCACTTAGCCCATTCAGACCTGCGTAATTGTTCTCCCATCTACTTTGTTCTTCCATTCCCCTCTCCCTTCTTATGTATTGCCCCTCTCCCCAGCACCTAAACTATCCTGTGTCTATTCCCTGGCCTATACTCCACCTTCACCTCCCTCCCCTCACTCCCCCACCCCTACATCCTAGCAACCAGCAAAGACTCCACCCCCCTTTAGTATGGGTTCTTTTTCTTAGTCTTTTACAGTAGTGGTCCTATGCAGTATTTCTCCTATTGTGACTGACTAATTTCACTCAATATAATGTCCTTAAGGCTCATCCATGTTATGCAGTTGCTTGCAGCTCCCTTGTTATTTCCAAGGTAGCATACTATTCCATTGTGTGTATATACCACAATTTGTTTATCCATTCTTCAGTTGATGGGCACTTTGGCTGTTTCCATCTTTTTGCTATTGTAAATAGTGCTGTTATGAACATTGGTGGGCATATATCTACTCATGTTATGGCTTGTATTTCTTGTGGATAAATACCAAGTAGAGGAATTGCTGGATCATACGGTATTTCTATTCCCAACCTTCTGAGGAAGCACCATATTGCTTTCCAGAGAAGTTGGACCGTTTTGCAGTCCCACCAACAACGTAGGAGCCTCCCAGTCTCTCCACATCCCCGCCGAGGCTACTTCTTTTACTGGAACGTTTTCTAGGTCTCACTCTCTTTGGAGGCCACTGTTTCATCATTTCCCTTTGTTGACTTTCCCCTGTTCAATTCTGCCCACTCCTTAACTCTTGCTTTTTCCTCTTGGGGAGCAGGGCCCTTCTTGGGACCAGTGCTGGGCAGTAGGCAGCCCCTGGAGAGCAGAGCTTATCCACTTCACAGACACACCTGGTGTCCTGACCTGGTCTCTTCTCAGCTTTGCCATAGCCAGAAGAGGCCGCCTGCTGCTTGCTGATGACATGGGACTGGGGAAGACCATCCAAGCCATCTGCATCGCCGCCTTCTACCGAAAGGAGTGGCCACTCCTGGTGGTGGTGCCTTCGTCTGTGCGCTTCACCTGGGAGCAGGTCAGTTCTCTTTGTCCTGCCACAGGAGTAAACAGTGAGACTGTGGGAGAGGACCCTCAGTAGCCAGACCTGGTGCGCTACTTCTGAGAGGTCACAACCTTGAAATCCCAACACAGCATGGGGTGGCCATGAGTCGGAACCAACTTGGTGGCAGCTCACAACTCCAGCATTCGAGCTCAGGGACCTGCCTCCGTCTATGGACAGAGACTTCCTAAAAAGAACCAGTTTCTTTCAAGTCAGTTCTGGTTCCTGGCAACCATATGTGTGTCAGCGTAGAACTATGGTCCGTAGGGTTCTCAGTGTCTGAGTTTTTAAAAGTAGACCCCTCCAGATGGACGTCAACCCCTTAGTCAGCAGCCACACACATTAACCATTTGTTCCACCCAGAAACTAGAAAATTTCTAAATTTCCCTTAATCTTCTAAATATTGTTTCCTCCTTTATCCCCCCCTTAATGGAGTCCTGGTGTGGCGCTGTGGGTTAATGCGCCAGACTGCAAAGTCATTTGAACTGCAAGGTCGGTAGTTCAAGCTCACCAGCTGTTCCTCAGAAACCCTATACAGGGTCGTTATGGGTTGCAACCAACTCAATGGCACTTAACAACAACAAATCCCCCTTAATATTGTAGTAGCCATGTGCGTTAGACGTGCTAGCTCTTAGCCCTAATTATGAATGAGCAAACTGGACCTTTAAGAGGTCAGCTGTTGCACTTACCCCCAGTGGAGAGTTTGAAGTCACATCTCCTGACGTCTTGGCTCAGGGTTTTTGTGCTTCATAGGAGGCAGTGTGGGTAGGGTGTGCACCACCAGATAACTTTGTCAGTAAAGAACCAGATGGACGCAATGTCTTGTCACCTTGCCTTAAGCTTCTTCTACATAAACCCAGGGATCGGAGGGGTCTGTGAAATTAATAAAAATCCTCAGGACCAGGCCAGCTGATGTACCGCTAGTGAGGAGGAAACTCCTACTTTATCATTCATAACTTGCCGTTGGTCATCCTGCCAGCGACCTCACAGTGACGTCTTCCTAAAACCTCACTGAGCCAGACCCGCTGCAGTCAGCCCTCTGCCCAGACATGCCGCTCTAACTGAAGAAAGGCAACACCTAAAAAAACATGCATCCGAACAATTCCTTGGGTTTTAACAAAATCCATATGATCTGGGTTATGTCAGTGCCTCTAGAAGTTGGTTCTTCAGTATGCATATTGCGAGATCCCCTGAGCACGCCCGGAAATTCAGGGCAGAAACTGATGGTCAGAACCTAGCATAATGTCACCGAAGCGAGCAGGGCACCCCTGACAGGCAGGCACCAGTGACCTCCCACTGGCTCCAGGTACTGGGCTTGGCTAGAGATGGTAGGATTTCTGGAGAGAGCAGATGGACTCGTAGAGAGGAAATGACGAAAGTATTTTCATCATCACCAGTGAACATTTATGGCTCGCCATCAGTGTACCAGAATTTGCTGGTTCATAAAATTGTTCTTCAGGAGGGTCTCATTCGCTCTGTGCAGAAACTGCCGTCCCTTAGAAACCACAGAAATGAACTCAACAGATGTCACCGCCGGTGCCTGTCAACAGGTGCTTCCTTGCCTTTAAAGGGAAGTGAATGGCTGTGGACAGGAAGTGGAGCTGTTGGGGGCCCCTGGGGACAAGGACTGCAGTCACCTCCAGAGTTGTGTGGAGGGAAGGCACT
Source organism: Chrysochloris asiatica (assembly GCF_000296735.1). NCBI lineage: Eukaryota > Metazoa > Chordata > Mammalia > Afrosoricida > Chrysochloridae > Chrysochloris > Chrysochloris asiatica. Next base: position 5,434,830 of record NW_006408628.1, read on the forward strand.
GAGCTCAGCTTTCAGGGAGCATTAAAGTTGAGAGTGTTGCTAATGATTGATCATTCCTGTCACCCCCAGGCCTTCCTCCGGTGGCTGCCATCCCTGAGCCCTGACCGCATCAATGTCGTGGTGACCGGGAAAGACTGCTTGACAGCTGGCTTGGTCAACATTGTCAGTTTTGACCTTCTTAGCAAGTTGGAAAAACAGATAAAAACTCCTTTTAAAGTTGTCATTATTGTAAGTAACTTGGCCCAGGCCTTAATAGCTTTCCTTCTGTGGAAAACTCCCTCTTGCAGGCTCCACAAACTTTCAGATCTGCGCAGGCAGCCCAGGTTATAGTCTGTTCCTGAGTGTATCTTTAGGTTAAATTTGCAGTGAAGTCAGAACAGCTACAGGTGATTTTGATGCAGCCTGACCTGAGAGCATGACAAGGCTCGAAGCCTTTCCCACGATTTAATAGTGAAGGTGGTTGATGAGGACTTTGCTACCCAGAGGGGTGGAGTCAGTCATTTCAAAGCTGGTCTTTAAACCGGTTTATTCCAGTTCAACAGCCTCCCTTCCTCTTCCACCAACCAGGAATTTACATTTCCACCCCAACCACAAAAACCAAACTAGTGCCATCAAGTCAATTTTGTCTCATAGTGACCCCATGCAGGGTTTCTGACACAATATTTATGGAGCAGACAGCATCATCTTATGCCTTGCAGTTAGTGGATTTAGCCTTGGGGTGGCTAGTGAATTTAGCCTTGGGTGGCTAGTGGATTTAGCTTTAGGTGGCTAGTGGATTTAGCTTTAGGTGGCTAGTGGATTTAGCTTTAGGTGGCTAGTGGATTTAGCTTTAGGT
>NW_006408628.1:5435764-5478012 GCF_000296735.1 Chrysochloris asiatica
TTAGCTTTAGGTGGCTAGTGGATTTAGCTTTAGGTGGCTAGTGGATTTAGCTTTAGGTGGCTAGTGGATTTAGCTTTAGGTGGCTAGTGGATTTACTCTTGGTGGCTAGTGGATTTAGCCTTGGGTGGCTAGTGGATTTAGCCTTAGGGTGGCTAGTGGGTTTAGCCTTGGGATGGCTAGTGGGTTTAGCCTTACAGTGGCTAGTTTAAATCCTATGCCTAACCCACAGTGCCACCAGGTCTCCTTATTTCCACCCAAGATATTCTGAATTAGAATCGACACTTTGACCAGATCCCCAAGTGAGTCATGTATATTCTAATTCTGCCTACCTGAGGTGGATAGGCAAATTCTCAGCAGCAGGTAGAACCAGAATAAATCTGTTTGAAGCCCTGTTTCAAAGTGAGGACAAATTTACATAACGTTAAAGAGCAGTATGAGTTGTCCTTAGTAAACTGGAACTCACTGGAACCTCTTTTTGGCCACTCGTTTTTTTTTAGGAGAATAGAAGTCATTGTCTATATTTTGTACTGACATTTCATTCCTCTCAAATAGTAATTCTCAACCCTGACTATGTATATTAGAATCTCCTGGGGAGCTTGTTTTGAAATGCAATTTAATAAGTCTGTACTGGGAGATCCTAACCCATCTCTTCCCAGAGTGGGATCAGGGATGGAGAGCAGCCTGTCTGCAGAGGGCTTGGAGCTCCGACAATTACACCTAGAGAGCATCTTTTCAGAATGCCTCAGGTACCCAGTTCACACGGTTAGTAAATTTTGGCAAAATGAAGACTTCTCCCTAACACACACAAATAAAGTATTTTTAACTTTTTATTTTAAAGACACCTTTGTTGAAGTTCTAGCCCCAGACTTGTTAGCATGCCTTTTGATTGCAGACCTTATTAACTCCTCATGCTCTTCATCAGAAGAGTCTAGCAAGGTTGGTGCCCAGTCAAACCTGCCAGTGCTGAATATACTGCTGTGGCTCCCATGTAAATGTCTATGCAAAGTGAACAGTTGCTACCAGCGATCCAGCTAGTCCCTAACAAACATCCAGTGGCAAAGCATGTGACTGATTTCTGCTGGAAGTCGATGCTCATTTGTCCTCTCAACAAACCAAGGAAACCCAGCCCCTCCAGAAGATAGGAGACATCTTGCTCTTCTTTTTCACAATTGTGAATTTTAAAAGCCCATGGTATTTTCCTTCTCTTGCAGTTAACATTCTCTATTGACAATGACTTCCCAAATGTGGATGCTCAGAATTGGACTATGGATCTTATCTAGGAGAGAGGTTGTTAGGAGACTCAGGAAAACAGAGTCTCTCCATCATGCAAGTCAACAGGAGAAGATTAGAGGTGCTGGGCCAGGTGGCCCCGTCTCTGACTGACTTGAGGGGAGGCCTGTCCACACCTTCTTTCATCTGCCAAGTAGAGCAGCAGACCCATGCCCACCACTGAGCTCTACAGGGGGCTACAGGGTTGAGTCAGGGCCATCCATCCTCCATGGGTTCACAGTCTGCTAGGAAGAGAGACATACAGATCATTAGGTATACCCCGAGTACTTGGCCGTGTGACCAAAGTGAGGGCTCAGAGAAGGGAAGAAGACACAGAACAGTTGCTACCTCAGGGAATCAATATTTTTTCAAATCTACAGAACTTTTGAGGGAGTCCTGGTGTGGTGTTGAAGGATAAGCACTAGACTGCTAACTGCAACATTGGCTCTACCAGCTGCTCCTCGGAAACCCTTTACCTCATGAATCGAGACTGAGTCCAAAGCCTTAACAACAACAAATAATCTTGTTTTTACACAAATAACGGGGACTCTCTGCATTTGTTTGCCAAGTACGTCCTTACTCCATGAGGTATTTTCATAAGCACGTTAGGCTTTTTTTTTACATTCATATAAATGGGCCAAAAAAATGTTAGAACTCACACAGTATTCGCATTCAAGTATAAAGTTTCTGATTTGGCACAAATTCATGTATAGCTTTGAAAGAAAATTAGCCTGAATGTGAAATGCAAACATTCAAAGAATTTTCCAGCAGGATGGAGATGGTTCTGGGACGGGGAGGAAGAATGATCCCTCTCCATTTTCAGGTGCTTTACATACAAGGCAGCTTCAGAAAGTTCATAGACAAATGGAATGAAAAGATACGGGAGTTTTCTCACGACTTTTTGACGCTCCCTCATATACAAGGGTGAATCACAAATTATCTACGCTCTAGATGTAGAATTTATTTTAATCAATTTTTAGAAAAAACAAGTACATCATTTTTTGACATAATCTTGCTTTTCAAAACACTTTATCCATCTGTCAATAAGCTTTTGTATTCCCTTATTTAAAAATGTTTTAGGCTGAACTGAGAGCCACGAGTGTACCACTGTCTTCACTTCTTCCTCAGAGGTGAATCTTGGTCCTCGAAGGGCTGCTTTCAGGGGACCAAACACATGAAGCCCCATAGAGCAAGATCAGGACTACAGGAGGGATGCTTTATCACCTTGAAAGGAAGTTTTTGCAGAATGTCAATAGTGTGGGCAGAGGTGTGCAGATGTTTATTGTCATGCAAGATCACAGCGCCCTCAGATAGCAGTCCTCTGTGTTTAATCTGAAGTTTAGGCTTCAGCTCTTCAGCGAGCATCTCACTGTAATGAGCACTGTTGATTGTTGAACCTTTTTCCTGATAGTGTTCCCATACTGGCTCTTGAGAATCCCAGAAAACTAAACATCAATTTTCTAGTCGATGGTTGACTTTTGAAGTTTGTCTTGGTCGGCGATTGAAGTTATTTCCATTCCGTACTCTGCCATTGACTCTCAGGCTTGTAGTGATGAATCCTTAGCTTCTCAACAGTAATGATTTTTTCAAAGAAACTTTTACATCCCTTCGAGTATCAGTCCACATTTTATTTGCAGATGTCCAAACGCTTCTTATTGCATAGGCAGAGCCGTGGCTGATTTATAAATGATTTGCCAGTCCTCTGACAGAATCATTTCACGCAGCCAAGGATGTGGATGGGCATTTTCATTTAACCAGAGTGTAGATAATATTTGATTCATCTCATAATTGCTAATCTTCTCATTTGCCTTTACAAGAAACTGTCATTCCCCCATTTCTGAAACTGAAAATGAGAAAGGTTAAGATAGTTGCCCATAGACAGGATGCCAGTTGGGGAGCCATGAGTTAAAGTTGGGCTACATCTGCCTTCAGAGTTCGTGTTTTCCTAAAACCAATGGTTTTCAGCAAGTAATGTGGCCTCTTTGGGCTTCAAAGAAATGTCAGGAAAGAGTGAAGTAAGTGATGACTCTGAGGTCACTCCCAGGTTTGTGGGAATCAGTTCCATTCTGACATCTGGGGGTTCATCTGGCACTCCCTCCCCTCCTGCTTCTGAGGTCTGTTTTGGTTCATTGTAGCTGATATGGGACAAGGAGGTTTCTTCCATTTCATCCTCAATGACCAGTGTAGCCCAGCCTTAAGGGTGGCTGATATCACTGAGCACTTACTAAGTGGCAAGACTGTTCTAAGCACATTTAAGACTTACAACATTGTGCTGTGTTAGGCACTGGCTTTGTACTCATTTTACTGATGGAGAAACTAGCACCTTGGAGAGGTCAAGGAGTTGCTTGTAGTCACACCGTAAGTCATTTGAATAGGTACCAAGCTAGGAATTCTCCCCCTGCATATGAACAACATATCTGCTACTTGTGTTGTTTTAGAAAGTACCAGGGGCTTCAAAAATATTCGTGGAAAATTGGAATTCAAAGATAGTGGCATTTTTCCATGAACTTTTTGAAACCCGCTCATATCATGAATTTTGTATTTGCCTATACACAGAAGGTGCCCTTATAAATAATCTACCTCCATTTCATTGTCAGCCCCGGAGGTCAGGGATCTTCCTTGCTCCCTGTTCCCTCCTGGATCTGTTCATACCTCAGTGACAGCACCTACAGTGCCGTCTGAGAAGCTGGGTGTGTCTGACCTCTGAGGGCAGTACAGAGCACATGGTGGAGTTCTGCACTGTAGGTGCCACACAGATGACAGGTGCCTTAGGAAGCAGCAGCCTTCCTGCTGGGTTTATTCATCCCTGTAGCCTCCGAGTGGGCGGGGCAGCAGATTTTCTAGCCCTGCTTTTTTAGGTGGACAGTTGTCCTCAGAGATATGAACACCTTGTCCAGAGTGGAGTCAAGGGACCTTGGTCCTCCTCAGCCACGGCTCTGTCTACAGGGGTGAGAAATGCTGATGGAGGCATCCACCATGAAGACACCAGGCCAGGGCTGAGCTGCCTCAGGCTCTCTCTCGGTCCACTTGGGATTTGGCCTTGCTCACCTCTATACTGTTTCTTTTCAGGATGAATCACATTTCCTCAAAAACATTAAGACTGCCCGCTGTCGCGCAGCTATGCCCATCCTAAAGGTAAGTGTTCTGAGTGCAAACCTGGAGCCTGAGCCCACTCAGCATGTAGTCCGGAGTTGGCAAGGGGTCTAAATTGAGTGGGGGCTGCAAATTTTGGGCTGTGTGCTGTGGATATTAGCCATGAACCAGTTGTCCTAGAGTTTATTCTAACTCATGGCTGCCGCCTGTGTGTCAGACAGAACGATACTCCGCAGGTTTTCCAGTAGCTGAGATCTTTCAGAAATAGATCCTCAGCAGTTTCTTCTGAGAAACTGCTGCTTGGATTCAAACCGCAAACCTTTCAGTTAGTAGTCAGGCAGTTTCATCCTTTGCACTTCCCGAGGACACCTTGCATGAACTTAAGGCACCTCGACTTACAGCTTTTGGAGTCCTGGTGTGGCGCTGTGGCTTAATGCGTCAGACTGCAAAGCTGCTTGAACTGCAAGGTCGGTGGTTCAGCTCACCAGCTGCTCCTCAGAAACCCAATACAGGGTCGCTATGGGTCAGAACTGACTCAACGGCACTAACAACAACAACAACAACTTACAGCTTTGGGTTCTGGTTTGTTTCTTTCCTCAAATCCTGCAAAGGAGCAAGAACTTGGTGCTGCCTTATCTATTCCTCTGAGATGGAGAATTCTATGGACTCTTGAAAGCCACCCACTAGGTCAGGGCTGGAGTCCAGACTCCTCCGCTGGTCTCTTGCCTGGCTGAGGGAGAGGAGGGAGAGTGATCTAGCTGCTCATCCTCTAAGCAGCTCAGGGGAGGCTGCTTGTTCTCAAAGTCACTTACAGTGGCACAGCTGTCCCAGTGCTGGGAACCATAGTCCTAGGACATGAGCAAGATGTGCAAACTCACAATTGGGCTGGAGTGGATCGGTGTCAGCAGGAAGCATTGCCAAGCCAAGCTGTACCTCAGAAGTCAGTGCCTTCTCTCTAGCCAACCTAAGCCTGTCTTTGCAGGAAGGCCAGCATCTACCTTCCTTTAGGGCTGAGCTTTTGCCTGTGTGTTTGGCTGTTAGGAGTCCCAGCTTCTGAAAGGATGTGCAGTGTAGGTTCCTGCCTTACTCTGAGGTATCTCAACATGCAGTATGGGCCCTGGGCCCTGACCAGTAGGAGGTCCCCTATTTTTTTTTTTTCATCCTTCTGAAGTGATCATAGTCCTAAGATGGGGCGGGGGCAATGGGTACAGTTAGAAAAGTAGACTCTTCTTTCATGACAAGTTCTAACGCTTTTACTTGGGAGGAACCCACTTGCATTTGTGTGTGTGTGTGTGTGTGTGTGTGTGTGTGTGTGTGTGTCTTGTCTTCTGTTGAAGCAGCCATGGTGTTGCACCAACAATTTTAAGCTGCAGTTTTTATTGCTTAAAAGAAGACTCAAGTTTTACCTGAAATAAACTTTGGGACACACATATATGCGTAATGTTGATGAAGTTCAGCATTTGAAAATTAATCTTTTCAATCTTCGTTCCCCACCCCTGCCGCATACACACCCCAAACACATAACACATGCACAAATGTCTGCTTGTTTTTTAAAGTTTGTTTTTTATTGTTTTTGCCTTTTAGAAGTAACAAATAATATGATACATCTTCGAAGACAAGATTATGCCATGCGCTCTAAACTTAAAATTACAGTCTCTTTATGTTAAAAAAAAAAACACCATAATCTTATTGCCCATAAATATTTATATATCGATAGCTATTTATGGGCACATTTAACAGAGCGTTTTCTCCAGGGAAGTGACCCTGCCTTTTGAAAGCATAATATGTTTTCCTTAGAAAAAAAGTTAATAGATCTCGGTGTGCACTGTGGTTCTAATATTGGAGCCATAACTAAAATTAAATCTACCCCTGATTGTTTAGACAAAAGAAATTGCACAATAGATAGATTATATCATTAAAGTTATAATATGAAAGCTTCCTAGCAACCGCCTTGTTAATATTGCCGTCTGGTTATGCAGGCTGAGCTAGATATTGGTTTCTGAAATATGTGCTTTGAACCAAACCTTTAAAGCAGCATTTTCATCTTTAATATCTTGACTGTGTTTCAGAGTGACAGATTTAAAACAAATCTTTTAACTGCTAATTAATATACATCGCTCTGCATTTGCCACATAACTTTGATGAATTCAGAGTTTAAAATAGGACCTGTGAGTATCACCTGCCACTTATGAGGGCACCTTGAAACCAGTGTCTTCTGTAGCATTGATTTCACGTAACACTAGAGTGTTCGCAGGAGTTAACCAAACCCTTCATCTTTCCCTGCTTTATCTTCTTCGAGATCAGAGTTTGTCAACCTTGGCACCATGAACATCTTAGGCTGGCTTACTCTTTGTTGGGGGTTAGCTATCCCATCATTGTCCAATAGTTAGCAGCATCCCTAACCTCTACCCACTAGATGTCAATAGCACCACTTCCCCAAATTGCGACATCCAATATGACTCCAGACGCTGTCAAATGTCCCCTGGGGACAAACTCCTCTCTTCATCTCCTGGCTGAGTCCCATCGCTCCAGGTACCTGTGTGAGTCCTCTGGTGCGGCTGTAACAGAAGTAGCACAAGTGATGGCTTTAACAAACCAAGTTTGTTCTCTCACGGTTTACTGTGAAGTGTCGTTCTGACTTCTCGCATCCCTGTGTAGGGTTTCTGTGGAGAGACTGGTATTGTTAGCAGTCCGGTGCTTATACAGCACCAGCCCAGGACTCATGGTTTAGGAGGCTAGACGGTCCAAACTCAGAGTGCCAGCCCTAGGGGAAGGCATTCTCTCATCGTCGGCTCTGGAGAAAGGCCCTTGTCTCTTCTCAGCATCCGTAGGCCCAGTGTTCCTAGGAGCTGCCTCTGCAGCTTGGCATCAGTCTTTTCCTGGATGTGGGAGCTTCACAGTTCAGGGACCGCAGGTCCAAAGGGTCCACTGCACTCCCTGTTCTTCCTTCTTGGTGGTGGTAGGTCCCTCGGAGCTCTGCTTGCCTGTTCCACCTTTTATATCTCAAAGAGAATGACTCAGGATACAACCTAATCCTCAAGATCAGGGGTGGGGAACAATAGTTCTGCCAAAATTTATACCATCGGTCATGGGCCATGCAAAATTATCAACTTAAAAATTAGACTGCTACATTTGGTCAGGCATTTAACTCACTCACAGGATTGCTATGAGTCAGAACTGACTCCATGTTACTTAATAACAACGTGATGGCTGAAACTGCCTGGGCAGGGCCAGACCAAGTGATTTCACAGGCCCTGTACAGCCCACAGGGAGCCCTGGTATGGCACTGTGGGTTAATGCACCAGACTGCAAAGCTGTTTGAACTGCAAGGTCAGCGGTTCAAGCTTACCAGCTGCTCCTTGGAAACCCTATACAGGGTTGCTATGGGTCAGAATCGACTTGACGGCACTTAACAACAACAACAACATACAGCCCATGGAGTCCTGGTGTGGCCCTGTGGGTTAATGTGCCAGGCTGCAAAACCGTTTTAACTACAAGGTCAGTGGTTCAAGCTCACCAGTCGCTCCTTGGAAACCCTATACAGGGTCGGTATGGGTCAGAGCTAACTTGACCGCACATAACAACTCTGCACAACTCACAGGCTGACCTGACGGTCCCTGACACCGGCTGTAGATTGTATTCAGCCTCAGTAACATCATAGAAGTGAGGAATTACAACACATAGGATCATTACATCAGATCAGAGCTGATGACATCAGATCCCGTCATGGGATGGTGACTACAGTTTATTAGATCTCATCATAGGGGATTAATACATTTTAACTACCAATTCAGTGAAAATCCAGACTCAGTTAAAGAAAACCTAAGTAGCAGTACTGCTAATAAAATGAAGCTGAATGTGTCTCTGTGTAGCATACTTTCCTTAGCCAGGTGAGTTAATGGTTCTCTTAGAGCTGATTTACGTTGTCGTTTGCATTTATCATATGCAAATGGAAGAAAGGAGGAGGTACAAGAGCTAAATAGAAAATTTCTCAAAGGGCAGCTCAAGAAGACAAAGTAAAGTCTTATAATGAAATGTACAAAGACCTGGAGTTAGAAAGCCAGAAGGAAGAACACTCAGCATTCCTCAGGCTGAAGGAACTGAAGAACTTCAAACCTCGACTTCTAATATTGAAGGATTCTATGGGCAAAATATTAAATGATGCAGAAAGCATCAAAAGAAGATGGAAGGAAAACGCAGAGTAATTGCACCAAAAAGAAATGGTTGCCTTCCAACCATTTCAAGAGGTAGCATGTGAACAAGAACCAGTGATCCTGAAGGAAGAAGTTTAAGGCGCATTGAAGGTACTGTCAAAGAACAAGGCTCCAGTAATTGGTGGAATATAAATTGAAATCTTTCAACAAACTTGCATCACTCACTCATCTATGCCAAGAAATTTTGAAGACTATTTACCTGGTCAACTGACTGGAAGATATCCATATTTGTGCCCATCCCAAAGAGAGGTGACCCAGTGGAATGCGGAAATCATTGGGCAATATTATTAATATTGCATGTAGGTAAAATTTTGCTAAAGGTAATATAACAATGGCTGCAACCAGACATTGGCAAAGAACTTCCAGATGATTTGCTCAGCATACAGATTGAATAAGTGTGGTGAAAGAATAAGTATGGTGAAAGAATACAACCCTGGTGCACACCTTTCCTCTCTGCTTCCATTCAAGAGCCATGGCACCAACAGTAATAGTAGAGAATACCAGCAAGATATTTACCTGTGCTTTATTGACTATGCAAAGGATTTTGATTGTGTGGCTCTTGACAAGCTATGGACAAGAGAACTGAGTATTCCAGAACACTTACTTAGTTGTGCTTGTGAGGGACCTGTACATAGACCAAGAGGCAGTTGTTAAAACAGAACACGGAAATACCAAATGGATTAAAATGAGGACAGGTATGCACCAAGGTTGTATTCTTTCACCATACTTACTCAATCTGTATGCTGAGCAAATAACCTGAGAAGCTGGGTTATATGAAGAAAAATGTGGCATCAAGATGGAGGAAGACTCATTAACAACCTGATATGCAGATGATACAACCATGCTTGGTGAAAGTGAAGAGAACTTAAAATACTGGTGAAGATCAAACACCACAGCCTTCGATAATGGGTTGCACCTCATTGTAAAGAAAACAAAAATATCACCGGATCAATAAGCAACATCCATATAAGTGGTGAAAAGATTGAAGTTGCCAAGGACTATTTTGCTGGGATCAGCCATCAACACTCATAGAAGCAGCAGTCAAGAAATCAAATGACTTATTGCATTAGGCAAATCTGCTGCACATGACCTCTTTAAAGTGTTGACGAACAAAGATGTCAGCTTGAGGACTAAGGTGCGCCTGACCCAAGCCATGGTATTTTCAATAACCTCATATGCATGTGAATGTTAGACAGTGAATAAGGAAGATCGTAGAAGAATTGATACATTTGAGATATGGTGTTGGAGGAGAATATTGAAGGTACCATAGAGTGCCAAAAGAACGAATTGCTGTGGGAAGAAGTGCAGCCACAATGCTCCTTGGAAACCAGGATGGCCAGACTTCGTCTCTCAATCTTCGGACGTATCATCAGGAGGGTCCAGTCCCTGGAGAAAGGTATCATGTTTGATACAGTGAATGGTTGGAAAAAAGAGAAAGACCCCCAATGAGATGGATTGGCATCGTGACAGCAGCAGTGGGTTCAAGCATAGCACCAATTGTGAGTTTGGCCCAGGACTAGGCAGTGTTTTGTTCTGTTGTGCATAGGGACACTGTGAGCTGGTACTGAGGCAATGGCACCACCTGACAATAGCAACATTTATCTGGAGTCCTGGTATAGCGCTGTAGGATAAGGACTCGACTGCAATGTCGGTTTGAACTGCAAGGTTAAAGGTTCAAACCCACCAGCTGCTCCTCTGAGTTGGAACTGACAGCACTTAACAACAATGGTTGCACATGACTTACAAATCGCACACATCGTGTGCAGCTGCCTTGCTGTTGTTAAGTGCCGTCAAGTCGATTCCAACCTATAGCGACCCTGTATAGGGTTTCCAAGGAGCAGTTGGTGAGCTTGAACCACCGGCCTTTCAGTTCACATGACTTTGCAGTCTGACGCTTCAGCCCATAGCGCCACCCCAGCATTCCATTGTTGTTGTTGTTAAGTGCCGTTGAGTCGATTCCAACCCATAGCGACCCTGTGTAGGGTTTCCGAAGAGCAGCTGGTGAGCTTGAACCGCCAACCTTGCAGTTCAAACGGCTTTGCAGTCTTAACGCATCAGCCCACAGCGCCACCCCAGCACTCCATTGGTTGGTTGGTTGGTTATGTGCCATTAACATGGGTTAAAATAGATGACAGTGATTGCAACACAGATAACTTTGGGCTAAGCGGAGAACAGGCCACCTCACTCCTAACAGTTGATAACATTTTTCAAAGTTGGCTTCTTCCCGTAACGCCACCCAGACTTTTTAACACCCACAAATGTTTGCTTGCAGTGATCCTGTCACTGTTCAATCCGGAGATGACAGGAGAGCTGGCCCAATGTTGGCTATGTCCTACAACCAAGGACCTGCTGGAGAAGCCTGCAGGTCACCTCCGTCACCTAATCCCGGGAGCTTGATTCCCAGGCAAGAATACTGGTGCCCAGGATTGGTTTGGGATGATGGGCAGATTTTTTCTATCGATAAAACTTCCTTTTTCTTTAGTTTTCTTCACTTTATTGAAATGGTTTTGAGCCATGGCAAGCCATGCTACAGACGTCATTCAAGAAGCTCATTGTTATTTTAATGAGTCTGCAGGAAACCAGGCAGGAAATTAGAAGGCCTGGGTAATTGAACTGTGGAAAATTATAGCGGGAGAGATCTCTAGCTCTCCTGTCATAATGGAATTGGGTAGTGGCGGGTGCTGAGAGGGCAAAAGTGCATCTTGAGAATTGCATATTGAGTGTGTTGATCATTTTTCCGGGCCTCTGGAGCACCTTTATTTATTTATTTTTACGAGGTAGCTGGTCTGTTGGAAAACTGAATTCTTCATTGTTCCCCCCTCTTGCCCCCACAGGTGATTTACTGCACACAGTTGCCTTATGTCGCTGTTATTAACTCAAGGTTACAGTGGTTAACAGGCTGTTTCTAGACAGCTGAGCATGAGGTGTAGAGTCCCTTCCCGGAATGGAAATGAATTGTACCTCCAGTCTTTTTTTCAAGTATATGTTCTAGTGGGACTTCTGGCGTGGCGTTGTAGGATCAGCACTGGACTGCAAACCACAACTTTGGCAGTTCAAACTCACCAGCTGCTCCTAGGAAATGCTATGCAGGGTCCGTCTGAGTTGGAACCGACTCGATGGCACTAACAGCAACATGTTCCCATGCAGCGAGAATGGCCGTCTCTGTCTTATTTTTGTTTTTTGTTGTCATTTCTACCCTCTTTCCCATCTTACTTACAGGTGGGATAAGGGGTCTGCTATCCTTGACTCTGCTGAGTGTCAGGATAGTGAAGAGCCTGGACCTACCTGCTGCTGCTTTTCCTCCTGTCCACCTCTGACAGGCTGCTGTAGACTAGGCTGAGTTTAGGGAAAGTGAACGTGGGCCCGACTTCTTCAGTCCTTAGTAACTGCATGACGAACCAGGGATCTCTAGTCCGGAAACACTATGAAATTAAGTTAATGCAGGCCTTTTTCTTCTTTCTAAAGAAAATAAAATAGAGGTTTATACATAGGCAGTCCCAGACAGTTCCACCTAGCAAGCGAGTCCAGGTCTGCAGAGTTATTACCTGGAATCCGACCTGAAAGAACCCCACCCCATTCCCACTTGCTTTTCCGATGCTGGGTTCTTTGAATGCACTCCCTGTTCCCTGGAACATTAATTAACTTCCTTCTGAAAATTGTCAGCCTATAGTGAACATGTACTGAGTACTTACTTCAGCCAGGCACTAGACTACAGAACTGAGGTGTACCCAACCTGATTACAAGACGTTTGGAAGTCAGTAGGATGAATAGTGTGTGATTCCACATCTGAAATAGCTAGTATAGCCAAATGTCTCAGACCTACCGCTGTATGGGTGACTTCTGGGGACAGACAGGAAGGTGAGGGAAAGGGGAACTCACTTGGGAGATGCTAAGCTGCTGCTCAGGGTGACGGGGAAATTTGGAAATAAAATGGTAGTTGCGCAACATGATAAAGACAGTGTTATTAAATTGTACGTGTAGAGAATGTTGAAATGCCAGGTGTTTTGTTGCATCTATGTTTACCACAATGAAAGAAGTTTGCAAATGAGAGAGACAGAAGAAATCAAATTTTGGTGTGAAGATAGAGGTTGGCATTGGGTGCCCTGAAGCCAGTGAGTAAGGACTTAAAGAAAGAGAGGTGACATGTAAGTGGTTCCCCCCCCCCCCCCCCCCCCCCCCCCCCCCCCCCCCGCCTGGGGAGTGCTGCCGGGTCCTCTGGTACACATGGTGTCTGAGACCAGGGGTGCAAATATAGAGTTTGGGAAGGAGTCCTGTCTTAGGCATCTTGGAATCTACCCTGGTTCTGGAGTGATTGATGTTGAGCGCTGCTAGCATTCAGGTGCCCAGGAAATGAAAGGTGTTCGTGATTGATCCCAGGGGATTTTGCAGTTCCTTGTAACATCCGGCTGCAGCCTCTTTGGAACATGTTGGAGCTCCCCATGGTCTCTCCCATGTGTTTTCTAGGTTGCCAAGAGGGCCATCCTGCTGTCTGGCACACCGGCCATGTCCCGGCCCGCAGAGCTCTACACTCAGATCATCGGGGTCAAGCCGACTTTCTTCCCTCAGTTCCATGCCTTCGGACTTCGCTACTGTGATGCCAAACGGGTATTTATTCTCTCTTCCCTCTATAGCCCACCCGTCCCTCACCCTGATCTTGGCACTTACTTTTTCTTTCTTCTCCTTGGCTGTGGTGTGCACAGAAGAAGACTGGCAGGGAGCTGGGCCAGGATTTTAGTTCTGCTTGGCCTAACTCTGACCTGAGAGTTGGCTCTAATATCTGTGGTGTTTCCAGGCTGATGTGTACAGGGAAGGGACCAGTGAGTACTGCTGGAGTGTGGGGCTCTGAGAGGCAAGGCAGGGGAGGCGGGAGAAGAGTATGAAGTAAAGCGGAAAACTCTGGTCTGCCCTAAGGTGACAGGCAGGTGTACCATCTCTAGCTGCCTCGGGTGGGTTTTTCTCTCTGAACTTTGCTCCTAAGTGGCGACTTGTATTAGTGAATCCTGCCTGATTAGTGCTCACAAACCTTTGGCCTACAGCTTACTTATTTTTGTGAATACGGTGCCCGTGCAGTGGGAACCTCTGGCAAACCTGCCTTTGGAATTCCATCTCTTAGAAGTTTGTTGGTTACCAGGCACAGACGGGAGGGAGGGAAAGGGGACTTATTGCTTCGGGGGCATTGAGTTGCTGTTAAAGGTAATGGGAAAATTGGGAATGGTTGTGGTGATGGTTGAACAAGGTGAACGTGTAGGGTACGTGTAAAAAGTGTAAAAATGGCATGTTTGGTTACATAGGTATTTGTTATTGTTGCGTGCCATCGAGTTGGTTCCAACTCACAGCGACCTTGGACAGGGTTTCTGAGGAGCAGTTGGTGGGTTTGAACTGTCACCCTTGGGGTTTGCAGTATAGAGCTGATCCTACAGTGCCACTCCAGGAGTCCATACATGTATTTACTGTGATTTGCACAGGAGGAGGTGGCAGGGAGAGAAACATCAGTAAAAAACAGAATCTCTTTTTAAAACCTTATTAGTTCTCATCTTAGGGATTCCTGTTTTGTAACCAAAGTCACCAATTTACAGAGCCCCTATTTGCATCTAAGGAGCCCTGGTGGGATAAGTTAACTGCGTGAACAGTGATTCAAACCCATCAGCCAATCCCACAGGAGAAAGTTGAGGTTGTCTGCTCCTGTGAAGGTTTACAGTCTCAGAAATACTACATACATTCACTGTAAGTTGTAATCGACGTGATAACGATCCTGTGTAGCCAATGGTTTTTTTGGTTATTTTTCCTTTTTTAAGTTTTTATTGTGAATTATGTGTTAGTTTACATAGGTGAACATTATCTTTACATTCATCCTATCATGTTTTGTTTCATTGCAATGATCATAATCCCCTGCATGCATCATGAAACAGCCAAAGGGTACACCCTATACGCCTACCCCCTGGCCGCCAGCACACAGCCCCTCTCCCTCCCTGAGTCCAGAGTCCCCCGTCGCTCCTTCTGTGCACGTCATCGTCTCTGCCTCCATCCCTAGTGTCACTTCCTCCCTGGACAGGGTCTCGCACTTTGCTTTTCTACCTTGATGGTTCTAGGGATCTCCACTCCTGGACTGCAAAATCAGCCACTCCCCTTTTATTACTAAACATTTACATTTAGGTTTTTGTTTTTGAATTTACTTCTAAGATACTGACAAACAATTTGGAAAAATGGTAACAGTTTATTCATATGCCATCTATGAAGGATGATGTCTAAGTAAGATTATCAGCCTTACTTTTTAATATTTTTTTATACTGAAGATAAATTTTTTAAACTTTTTATTATGAAGGTTTAGTTTACAGAACAGATCATCAATCTTAATACTTTTTTTAAAAGAAAAAAATGTTCAAGTACTTAAAAAATACCCACTTACTTTAAAACGAAGTACTATTCACTGTAAATCGTAGGGCTTTGCAAAATGAATTACAGACCATTTTTAGCTGGTTCTTGAGGCAGGAAACATCTCCATTTTGGAACGTACTCGAAAGGCATACACTTCTTTAACAAACAGTAATTTCACTGCTCCCCTGGAGCAGTCCAAATCAGAGCGATGGCTTCTGATTTTCATGGTCCCTCAAAGCTCTTCCCAAGTAATTTTTACTTTTGTCTCACTTGCAAATGATTCATTGTCTGGAAACAGTCTTCTCTCTCTCACCTCCCTGGGCCCATGAATAACATGGAGCTAGTGAATGATGGAAAGCATTCTTGAAACTGTTCCTTCCAGTGTTCCCCATCACAGGCCACCCTCAAACCAGAAACATCCTTGAATTCGCTCTTAGCGATCCTTTCCCAGCCCTTCCTTCCTCCAAATAAAACTAAGGTAGTAAATGATGTACCTACAGTGTGGCAGTTAATAGAAGTGATCGTCTCTAAGCTAAGGGCCTGAGGCATTGCTGGTTCGGTGCTAGAATTCTCATCTTCTATGCCTCTCATGCACAACCACCACTCCACTGTCATTGGGGGGCTGTGCATGAGGTGGCTTGTGTGGCTGTGGTCAGGTTGCAACAGAGCTCCCAGACTAAGACTGACTAGGAGAAAGACTAGGTAATCTAATTCCAGAAATCAGCCAGTGAGCACTCTACGGCTCACTAGAGATCTTGGAGATCACACACTGTGCTGTTGTGAGTGGTCACCATGTGTCAGTAGTAACCACTGACCCAGGGCAGGGACATCTTTGTGTCCAAGCCTCCACCTGCCCAGTGCCTTGTACATGGTCTGTTTCCAGTATATACTTGTTGGGCAGTGATTCTGCCCAAGTCCAGTTGAAAAGCTTTTGGATTGCTGGGTCTTGGCCTGGTGGTGTTAGAAGTTAGAACATGATACCTAAATTAATAATGGGATCCACGTGTTCCCTGCCTGGCTTTCACTCCATGTAGCCCGCAGCCCAGAGCTGCTGCTTACTGGCTAGCCTCAGACCCCAGGGGGAGCCCCCAAGACAGCGTCCCATGCTGAGCTCATCTGTGACCCCAGAGCTCTTGAAAAGCATTGGCTGAGAACTTGCAGTTGATGCCTGAGTATTTCAGTTCTCCTCCTGTGACCATCTTACCAGCCTCAATTCAACGGAGGTTTAAAAGATACCTACCCAACTCCACCACAATTTTTGGTCCCGGGCCTCAAAAATGAGCACACTGAGTCCCCCTGACCCTCTGCCTTGGGTAGCTCACCATCCAGGATGATGAGGCAGGAGTTGGGAGGGATGTCAAGAGGCAGCAGACACCTGGCCCCTTGATCTGCACGTGTGTCCTTCCTTTTCCAGTGAGACTGTTAAGGAAGGATGTTGTGAAGGGCCGTCTAGCCAGTTCTGCTTCATAGTGACCCTGTATAGGGTTTCCAAGGAGCAGCTCGTGGGTTTGAACCGCCCACGTTGTGGTTACCAGTCCAGTGCTGATCCTACAGCGCCACACCATTTTAACTACAAACTAGCTGTGTCACAGCGAGTAGAGTTTTGAGCTCACCGCCGCAAGAGCTGCGCAATGAGGGCACTAAGCATGAAGCATTGCCTGGACATGCTACCCCACCCCCACCCCACAGCCAGATTCACCAGGTAGGCAATACCTGTGTTCTGGGTCCTCCCACCCCCAAACCACTACCTCTGCCACCACCACACTTCTGGTACTTTTATTACTTTGTACTTGGTTGTATTGGTGCGATCCACTCTGAGGAGCAAGTATTTTGAAAATCCCTGTAAAATACACCAAATCAAGATGTCACCGACAGCATGGTTCATGGCATTGTTCAGTAGGCTTAGTCGGACAAACCCTAGGGAAACCCTACTTCTGTATTTAGCTATAGGAATAGTCTGACAAGCTAAGTTTCTCAGGCTTGGTCAGTTTGTTTGAGTGTAATGGACACCAAATCACTGGACTCATTAAGTTTCCCTTTTGGCACTTGCTGCTGGAAAGCTCAGTGCCAGACTCTGGAACACCCTGATCCAAGGTTTAGTTTACCTCACTCCTGACACTTTTTTCCCTTTATTTTCACCTGTTTCTCGTTTTCATTTCTTTGGGCATCGTATATCTTTGTGAAGAGACCCTGGTGGCGCAGTGTGTTAGGGTTGGGCTGCTGACTGCAGAGTCAGTGTTTCAAATCCACCAGCTTACTCCATGGGAAACCGATGAGGCTGTCTGCCCCTGTAAAGATTTGCAGCCTCTGAAACCTTACTAAGGAGCAGTGGTCTTCTGTCCTGTAGGGTCGCTGTGAGTCTGAATGGACCCGACGGCAGGTTGGGTCCACCCTTATAAAAGCTTTGTGAAGTTCTTTCAGTAGATCCAGGGGTGGGGTGGGCAGTCTGAGCTCTCACGTGCTCGTCTCCTTCTGCATAGCTGCCCTGGGGATGGGACTATTCAGGCTCCTCCAACCTCAGCGAGCTGAAGCTCCTGCTGGAAGAAGCAGTCATGCTGCGGCGCCTCAAATCGGACGTCCTTTCCCAGCTCCCCGCCAAACAGCGCAAGATGGTGGTGGTTGTCCCAGGACGCATCAGTGCCAGGGCCAGAGCCGCCCTGGATGCCGCCGCCAAGGAGATGACCACTAAAGATGAAACCGTGAGTCTGGGCTGGAGACGGGGATGTGGAGGTCAACATGTCCACAGGCGGTCCTCCCTCTGAGGCACTGTGCATGTTACCCAGAGTTCTCAGACTTGCGTTCCTACCATCTCTGCCCACTTCCCTGGGCAAGAGCAGGGGCCTGCTTTATTCTCACCCTGCCTGGCCTTTTTAGAAAGTCTCTCCATTAATTGGCAACTCTGTACTTCTGTGGCATCCCTGGGTATTGCAAATTGTTAATGAGCTCAGGTGCCAGCCGAAAGGCTGAAGGTTCGAGTCCACTCAGAGGCATCTCAGAAGGTTAGCCTGTGGGGCACAGTTCTACTCTGATACACTTGTGGGATGCCATGAGTCCGATTCAACTATATGGCAGTTGGTTTGGGAGTTTTATTCTTAAGTAAATCGCTGGTGACAGATGGTCATAGAAATAAACCCATGGGAACTAGAGGATGGTGATGTCTAGTCTGAATTCCTAAAGAAAGTTGGGACTTAGGTTTAGTGTTATTTTGAGACTGCCTCCGTGTAGTAACAGTTGTTAGAAATTTCCCTGTACGTATTTGATATATGTTAGTTACTCCTCTAGCCATACCCGGGGGCTAGCTCTAGTCTTGCCGACATATTGTATACATGTGTAATTTGTTTACCCAAAAGTTTTCCAGCCCTGTTAACCCTTTGAGTCCTTATTGCTCCCGTCAACATTTACAGCCTTGGAAACCCTGTTCAGGGTCACTATGGGTCGGAACCAATTCGACGGCACATAACAACAACAAGATGAACAGAAACTGGCATCACCATTTTACAGAGAAGGGAACTGAGGAGAGCCACTAGACCATGACTTGCCCTCGGTCCCGTGGATACAGACCAGCAGAGCTGAGCCTAAAACCATGCTTATATTTTAGGACTTTTTCCACTGCGGGGCTTTTATCTTTTTCAAACACATTGATTGAATATCTGTCTTTAGTGTCATACTGTGCTGAGTGCTGGAAAATAATCTGTGCCAGCTCTGTTTCCATCCTCTTGGGATAAAACCTTGCAATGTTCATTGCCAAGAAAATGCAGTTATTGGGACGTGTTGGCACTGACATTAAGGACTAGCAGGACTTAATGATGCCCGATATAAAGAGACTCAGCTCCAGGGCTCAGCCTCTCGGAGATCTCATGAAGTCGGATGAAGACACTGTAGCATCTCACGTGACGAGCACACTCGCTGGTAACTTGTCGGAAGGAGGCAGGGTACAGGAGGCAGACCTCGTTTATGCCGTATTACATGCACTAAGCTGGCTGGTCCAGAGGAAATAGATGGCTGTGCTTTCTTTCCCATGGAGCTTTCAGAGTTCAACAACATGGATGTGTCGGGTCAGCTCTGAGTGATGGCAGCCTGCTACATGACACAGTAAGTCTACTTTCTGCAAGGTTTGCAAGGCTGTGAGCGTCCACAAGCACATCTCCAGCTCTTTCTTATGTGGTACCTCTGGGTAGGTTCTACCCACCAAACTGTGAGTTAGTAGATGAGCGCTCAACCATCTGTGCCAATCACAGAGCGCATCTGGACCAGCAGTTCTTCAACTATACTTCTGGGGAGCCATAAGCCTGAGCAGACTGTTAAATCAATCTTGGTGGTCTGTTTCTTTCTTTCTTTTCTTAAAAAACTTTTTACTGTGAATCTTTTCACAAATCAGTTTTCCATTCAACAATTCATACACATTTTGTTTCATCTCATTGATTGCAGTCTCCACAATGTAACATCACCTAACCCATTTCCTCCCTGTGCTTCCTGTTTTCATTTCTCCTTCTTTCCTAACTCTTCTGAACTTCGGAGGTAATGCTGCACTTTGATCTGAAGTGGTTGGTTATTCTAAGGTGTGTGTACCTCCCTAGTGGTATTGTTCCTCTTATGAAGCTGTCATATGGACGACAATTGAGCCATGGAGTGAGTTCATTTGCAGAACTACAGGGTGCCTAAGGGCCATAGTCTTAGGGTTCCAATGGGTTCTATCCAAACAGTAAGCCTGGTCTTGTCTTATGATTTTGAGTTTTGGTCCAACTTTTTTTCTCACTCTATCCAGGATGTTTCTGTGTGACTCTCTCAGAGCAGTTGGTAGTGGATCTGGGCACCATCCAGTTCTTCTGGACTCAGGTTTGTGGAGACTGATGTTAGCGTGGTCCACTACTCTGCTCGTTTCCCTCCTCGTGGCTTCAGTTTTCATTCTCGTCTTTCTTCCAGACAGGGAGAGACCAATAGTTGCTCCTTAAACCAATGCTCATCAACTTTTAAGACTCTCAGTTGCTACTTACCAAAGTCGGATATAGAAGATTGTCTGGGGGACCTCCTATGCTGCCATTTGACCTTAATAACCCCTGAAACTATGGTTCTGAGCCCCCAGGCCCAGCAACTCATTCCTACAAGGAGTTTAGTTATGTCTAAGAAGTTTGCATTGCTGATGTCCAATGGATCTTGCCTGAAAACAGAGAACATCAGAAAGATGCTTACCTGTGCTTTATTGATTATGCAAAGGCTTTCCATTGTGTAGATCATGACAAGCTATGGACAACATTGCGAAGTATGAGTATTCTGGAACACTTAATTGTGTTCATGAGGAATCTGTACCTGGACCAAGAGGCAGTTGTTCGAAGAGAACATGGGAACACTGAATGGTTTAGAATTAAAAAAGGTATGTGACGGGTGTCTTCTTTCACCATATTTATTCAACCTGTATGCTGAGCAAATAATCTGAGAATCTGGTTCTATGAGGAAAAACATGGCATCAGGATTGGAGGAAGACTCATCTGCGATATGCAGATGATACAACATTCCTTGCCGAAAGTGAAGAGGACTTAAAATTTTTACTGACTATCAGAGAGCACAGCCTTCAGTATGGATTGCATCTCAATGTAAAGAAAACAAAAATCCTCACCACTGGACCAATAAACAACATTCTTATCAATGGAAATCTTGGATCAACTATCAACACTCACGGAAGCAGCAGTCAAGAAATCAAACGACATATTGCATTAGGCAAATCTGCTGCACAAGACGTTTTTAAAATGTTGAAGAGCAAAGCTGTCAGCTTGAGGTCTAAGGTACGCCTGACCCAAGCCATGGTATTTTCAATAACCTCATTCATATGCATGTGAAAGCTGGACAGTGAATAAGGAAGACCGTAGAAGAATTGATGCTTTTGAGTTATGGTGTTGGTTGAGAATATTGAAAGTGTCATGGGCTGCCAAAAGAACCAACAGATCTGTGTTGGAAGAAGTGCAACCAGAGTGCTCCTTGGGGGTCAGGATGGCCAAACTTCGTCTCTCATACTTCGGACATGTTGTCAGGAGGGACCAGTCGCTGGAGAAGAATATCATGTTTGGTAGGGTGGAGGGTCAAAGAAATAGAGGAAGACTCCCAGCGAGATGGATTGGCAAAATGGCAGCATCAATGGGCTCAAGCGTGGCAACAATAGTGAGGTTGGTCCAGAACTGGGCAGTGTTTTATTCTGTTGTGCATAAGGTCACTATGAGTCAGTACTGACTCTATGGCACCTAACAACAACAACAAGTTTTAATAATGTTGTTGTTGTTAGGTGCCATTAAGTTGGTTCCAACTCATAACAACCATTTATAGGGTTTCCGAGGAGCAGCTAGTGGGTTTGAACTGCCGACCTTGTGGTCCATAGTCCAGTACTGATTGTACAGCACCACACCAGAAGTAATTTAAAAACATTATCCCTTATATAATTCATTGGTGGTCTATTTCTGATGTCCAGAGATAAAAATTAAGTTTTTCCTTATAGCTTTTTCTTTAGCCTTGTATAACTACCAACTTCTGCCTGCTAGTGTCATCCACTAGATAAGAAACCTAGGGATCTGGTAGGGCAAATATAATGCTAATGGAAAAATTCAGAACTGTAATAATATTTTTATATGCAAAGATGTGACTATATATAAAATGCCATGTTTTCTGCTAGTAAAGCTGTTCCTTGTGTGTGTGTGTGATGGAACTGAGTACCAATATTTCATGGGCCGTCCCAGAGAGCTCCCGTGAGAACAGCCCGTGTTGCTGTTGTTGTTAAGTGCTGTGGAGTCAGTTCCAACTCATAGCGACAATATATACTGTTTCCAAGGAGCAGCTGGTGAGTTTGAACTGCCAACCTTGTGGTTCAAACTGACCTTGCAGTCCAGTGCTTTATCCGTCAGCTCCACGTCAGGTGGTGTTGTTGTTGTTAGGTGTCATCGAGTCGGTACCGACCCATAGCAACCTTATGCACAGCAGAACGGAAACACTGCTCGATCCTGGGCCAACCTCACTACTGTTCCCACGCTTAGTCCATCGATGCTGCCACTTGGGTGTAGACAACTAAAAAAGCACTCCACAGGCATTTGAAGTAAGGAGGGAAGTCATACTCTCTGGCCAAGAAGCAACTGAATTATTCAAAATGGCCAAAAAATAAAAACAGAAGTAATGAGCATCTTGTACTGAGAGCAGCAAGTTCGAAACCATTTAAACTTCCTACCAGCTTGCACCGTCTCCCACTTAGATGGGTGACAGATGTAACTGACACGTTTCGTTTCTGAGTTTAGGGACAATGATAGGGACTCAATAGCCTGGAATACTGGGTGCTTCTAATTGACAGAATTGTCGAGTCGATTCTGACCCGTGGTAGGTCCACGCATACAGAGTAGATCAGTGTGCCAGAGGGTTTGCAAGCTTGTGAACTGTTGGAAGCAGATTGCTAGACCTGCTCCCTGAGGTGCCTCTGGGTGGGTTTGAACTGCCAACCTTTGGGCTAGTGGCCAAGCACTTAACTATTTGTGCCACCCAGGTACTTCTGGGTGTTTTATAACTTTACATGATTCTGCAAAGCCCTTAAGTTCTTTAGCATATTGTCAATCTTGTTTAAACAATCAAAAGTAAAATAGGCTTGTACTGGAAGATTCTGTAAGGATAGTGTTGTGTGATTATCATTTCTGTTTCATAGGTGCCCAGAGTTTTGGCCAGTGTTGCAGTATGATTCCTTAAGAATGCAGCTGAGAAAGAGCCCAGGGCTCTCGGCATTTCACCATTTGAGAGTTGCTATCTGCAACTGGTGTGGCACTGTGGGCTAATGCCTCAGACTGCAAAGTCATTTGAATTGCAAGATCGAGGTTCAAGCTCACCAGCTGCTCCTAGGAAACCCTATACTGGGTCGCTGTGGGTCCAAGTGGACTCGATGGCACATAACAACAATCTGCAACTGGGGATCCTGGTGTGGTGCTCTGAGTTAATGCGCCAGACTGCAAAGCCGTTTGAACTGCAAGGTCAGCAGGTCAAGCTCACCAGCTACTCCTTGGAAACCCTATACAGGACCGCTATGGGTCGGAACGGACTCGACAGCACTTCACAACAACAACCATCTGCAACTGGTGTGGCTGTAGGATAAGCACTGGACTGCTAACCACAGTGTCCACTTGGCAGTTCAAACTCACCAGCCGCTCCTTGGAAACAAACAGGTTTGCAGTGAGTCAGAACTGACTGGAGGCCACGTGACAACAATCTGCTTCCTTGGAGCCTTAGGGAAATTAAGAGTTTATCCCTGAAAGAATTGAATTGGTAGAAATTACCTTCAGCATGCTGCTGAAGCAAGATACTGAGTAATTTCCGATAACGAGAAATCCTTGAGAACTTGATTTCCTTTGTGTTCTTTAATGTAAAATTCATTTTCATAATCGAAAATTCAAGTAGAAAATGGATCTGTTTGCTTTGTGCTTTGGGCCACCAGACCTTTGTCACTGTAAAACCACCCATTTGGTGCATTTCTAAGCCATGGATCAGATCAGGAGCCGTGCCCTAATTTTATGATTTCATTCAGGAAGTGGGGCTGGTGCCAGTATTATCTGGGAGATGGACTAAGTGACCATTGACATCCCTTTGGAACTTTGGCCAGCTACAAACTCCTGAGTTGAAAGACTAGTGAGTTGATGGTTTGGGTCGTATCAGGAGGCCCTGTGAGTCTACAGAAAGCCAGCTCCCCTCCCTGCAAGATGAATTGTAGCCCCAAGTTTCCTGCAACTTTGCACATCCATCGTAGTAGCTCCAGCAAAGTACCTCTCACCTGTCAAGAATTGATTCTGTCTTTGTTCCCTCACACTTTCCCATCTAGAGGAAGACAAAAAAAAGAAACAGCTTCAAATCACAGAAGCCAAGGTGAAGCAGCCAATTGATAAAATATTATATGTAATGAAGGCTTTTTTCTCATTTTTCACCTGAAATCATAGGTAACTCTTCACAGGTTAAGCACAGCTAACTCTAATCATCTTTTGTCTAACACTGTTTTTTGATCAGCCAGACCATGAGCCGAAAAATGGAACAAGCCTATGCAGACTACCCAGTGACAATATCAGTTCACTTGTCTGCCGTTTGACAATCCAGTCACACTGCCAACATAGAAAAATAAATTTAAAACCGCCAGTAGATCATGTTTAATAAAAGCCTAGGACATGGTTACAAAGAAGACAGGTGATTTAAGGTTTCCTGGCCTGTGGCTGGCAAAAGACAAGAGATCTTTAATGGACTAGTGCTTCGTCTACCCAGTTTGGAGGGTGAGACTTTGGGGGACTTTTCTTTTTCTTTTTTCTTTAAAAAACAACTTCTCCCACATTAAAAATGCTGCAGATGTCTATTGTAAAACATCTGAAAAGTTAAAGTACTTATCAAGTGCAACATTCATTGAGCAATTCCATGGGGCAGCATCTATGCTAAGTGTAGATGAAGTCGTTTAAGCTCACGATCAGGATTCCTGCCCAGAGCCTGGAATCTCTGTGGCTACAAATGCTGGTTTTGCCATTTCTGAGTGGGGTGACCTGGACGGACGTTCATGCTTCAGTTTGCTCATCTATAAAATGGGGATAAGGATAGTACCTCCCTCCTGTTGGGTTCTCGTGAGTCGGTTCCAACTCAGCCACCTCCTGTGACAATGGAACTGTCCCCGTGGGCTTTTCTCGGCTGTCATCTTTAGGGAAGCAGATCCCTAAGTCTTTTTCTTATGCACTTAGCCAAGCTGGGTGGATTCAAACCACCAACCTTTAGGTTAGCAGCTGAGCACTTGACCCTTATGCCACCAGCACTCCTTGCCGGGACCCCTAGGGCTTTGTGAATGGGCTTCTTGAAGTCAGTGAGCCCCTTGGTCACCAGGGAAACATCGTGTGCATGTCCAGAGCCTCATCAGAAATGGGCCAGGAAGGAAATGCAGAGGCACTGCCATGGAGACGCATCCCCCAGAAATCCGAGTAGGTGGGACTACTGCCACAGAGCCAGAGGGGTGGAGAACACCACAAGTAGAAAGTGGACTGGATCCTTGACCAATTCCCCCACGAATTCCAGTGGCCCCTGGGTATCTCATTCTACTGGCCTGGCGTGCCAGGTCCTAGAGGAAAGATGCTGTCAAAGCTAAACTGCTTCTGACCAAGCTGCTTTTCTGCCCCAGTGGGGCCATCCTTTTAGGTTTAATCTGCCTGTGGCTGCTTTCCTGAGTCATACATTCAGGACTATTACATGACTTCTCTGTTCCATGAGGGGATGGTCGTGTCAGCCGTTGTCGCTCTGGGCCAGGCTAGTGGAAGGGGGTGGCTTCAGGACTGCTGGGACTCCAAGAGAAGAAGAAGACATCGGAGCCCATGGCTCATCTGACTGTGAACCCAGATGAGCATCTCCTGTGTTAGCATTCTTTACCGGCATATTTAGAAACGAGTATATCGAAGACATGGGCTCTTTCCCTGGGAAGCTCATGACCTCATATGGGAAACAGCCCAGAACATGTGAACTAACGGTTTTGAGCTGATACTGGAATAAAGAGACTCGTCAGGGTGAGCTGGAATTGTTTCAGTGGGTCTTAGAAGTTTCTTCTGGCAGGCATGAGCACCACAGGGGAGGAGCATCTTACCCCACTGCCATTGAGTGTCTTCTGCCTCATAGAGATCATGTGTATAAGATTTCCGAGGCTGTAAATCTACGGGAGCATGCAGCCTCATTTTTCTCATTGGGAGCAAAACTGCCAATCTTACTTACAGCAACACCACGTAGACTAAAAGGAGGAGACAAAAAGCAAACAACTGCTTAAGTTTGTCACCAGGGTGCAGGAGACAGGTAGGCTAAGCGAAGGATGTGCTTGGTATGTATGGTGGATCACTACCTGAAATGCCTTTCCAAAGAGCTCTTACATTCCTTCCTTCGTCAGATTCTTAGAGCAGTTCTTGGAAAACGACAGGGTAGCTGTCATACCACATCTCTAAGGACAAACCCAGAGTCCAGGTGGCTCCTCACTCCAAAGACCTGATAGTTAGCATTTGAAAAGCTCATGGTGACAATGATTGGGTCAGCTTCTCCAAGGTATCTCAGATGGGAAACTTGAAACTCTCAACTTCCTTTCAACAGAAGCAGCAGCAGAAAGAAGCCCTCCTTCTCTTCTTCAACAGAACAGCTGAGGCCAAAATCCCATCTGTCATGTAAGTGCTCACGAAGTGTGACTTGGCTCTCTCTCTCTCTGTCGTCTTTAAAACAAGCCCCTATACCTCTGCTGGAGTCCTGGTGTGGTGCTGTGGGCTAATGCACTGGACTGCAAGGTCAGTGGTTCAAGCTCACCAACTGCTCCTTGGAGATCCTACACAGGGTCACTATGGGTCAGAACTGACTTGACAGCACTTAATAACAACAATACCTCAGGTGCCAGAACAGTCTCCACTGTTGTGTAAGAAATGATCGCGTTGTGAGATTAGAATTGTCTTGAAAAAGAATACATAAATAATTAGGGATACCATCGCCTGAAGGCATATTTCAGCCTATAACTGGAGCCCCTATTAGGGTGTTCTTGGGGTCGCTAAAAGACCGTGTCTTACTTCATGTGGCCTGGTGCCGCCCTTAAGGAAGGTGGAGCGGGCCCGAACAATAAAGGGAAGAGCTGGCTTTCTTACTAGCAGGGCCTTGGTTCCTTGCTCTCAGGAAGTTCTGGGAAGACTAGGAGAAGCCACCTTACAGGGGTAATGTGGCCTTCTCCAGACATGAAGTTTCCACTCTCATTCCCTGACCTAGAAGAGAAGGGCTTCTGCTAGCATGTATGCAGAAGATATGGGCTAGTTACCATTTCGCACTTACTTCTCTTTCCGTTTTAGAAACTAAAGCTTAAGTTACAATTTCTACTCTTAAAATTATTCACTGACTTAAAAAATCTCAGCTGTCTGCCTTTAAAAGAAGAAAAGTGTACTCAAGTTCAAATACTAGTGTGATAGAAACCTGGGGCAATTCTACTTGGAAGCAGTTTGCTTAATTTTTTCTCGTTTAACCTTCAGGGGAAACTTGGCAGGATAATGGTCCAAATGATTCGATGACAATGACCGTGAGTTTAGTGTGGGCTGAGCACACTAGACTGGCGGTGGGGACTGAAGTGGTGGCCCACCCTGTCTGTTCAGCACCCCCAGGTCTCCTTGTCCCACTGGGCTCTCACTCCACGTCCTTTGTGAGTGTGCTGAGAGCATGTTTCACTGCATTACTCAAATCTAAGGAGCTCTGGTAGCGTAGTGGTTACGAATCGGGCTGCGAACTTTAAGGCCAGCAGTTTGAAACTACCAGCCACTCCGCAGGAGAAAGATTAGGCGTTCTGCTCCCGTAAAGATTTACAGCCTCGGAAACCCTGTACAGGGTCGCTATGGGTCGGATCCCACTCGACGGCACTTAACAACAACAACAACAAAGGTTCCCTACAAAGAGACTGCTGGGCGCTGTCATCCTTCCTGCCTCCTCTGGGTACTGTACTTCTCATGTATGACGTTGTAATGAGACTGATAGCACTGGTAGTGTCGGGCTTAAGCACTTGGCCGCTGACTGAAAGGTCTGGTTTGAACCCAGCAGTCTGTATGGGACAAAGATGTGGCAGTTTGCTCTGTGAAGATTTACAGCTTTGGAGTCTTAATTGGGCAGTTCTACTCTGTCCTACAGGGTCACTGAGTCAAAATCAACCTAGTGACAACAGATTTCTTTTCAGTTTGGGGTTTATGAGATTCATGAAATTCAGGTGTGGTTTTTATGGTCTGGAAACTTTTCTTGTAGAAATAGTCAGAGTTGTCCCCCACCCACCCATTTCTCCTGGGCTACTTAGTAACAGGTGGTCAAGATGTGAGTTTTCCCCTTTGCTCCCTGAGCTTGTGATCCAGGAAATAGAATTCAGGGGTGTCGCTCTCTCTCTCGATTTTGGGCCAGAACCACCATTTCCCTTGGCAAGTTTGAAATCGAACCACTTGGCTACCTCACCAATAAACTATGGCCATCTCGTCTCCATACTTTCAGAATACAGACGTAAACTGTACAATGTTGTGTAATGTCCGAACAAATTTTATATCTGTTCATTCATTCCACATTTTCAGCATCTTTTTGAGATTAAAAAAAAAATTAGTAAAAAGTATCGTTGCCGTGGAGTTGACTCGGACTCATGGTGACTGTGTGTATCTCCACTCCAGAGGACGTTCAACAGCTGATTTTTCTTAAAATGGGTCACCAGGCTTTTTCTCCCAGGTGCATCCAACCTTTCAGTTAACAGTTGACTCTTTGCACCACTCAGGGACTATAAAACACGTATTATGGGCTCTTTTATTTAATGTAGATACTTTATAATCTCTAGACTCAGAGGCACACAGCTAGTAAGAGTGAGCTAAATGTTACCCAGGATTCAAGGAAAATTGTAGATCTGAAAATCCCAATTTCTGCTACAAGTTGTTTGTCTTCCTTTTTTCTTTTTCCTGTTGACTTGTTTTCATTTTAATAGGCATCTTTTGATGTCAAATCAAAGCTTATTGTGTTAGCAAATATCCCAGCCTGGTCACTTAGGAACTTGGGGGAGGGCGGAGCAGCAGAGTTGTCTGAAACCCTGAGGGCACAGAGACATTAGGAAAATTGGGGGCCGTGGGTTTTATGAGCCAACTAAGTCAATTTTGTGGCCTTGTAACTTTTTGATGCTGTAACAATAAACTTTTTTGCTTATGTCATGGCAAATTTTATGTCTCTCAAACTAATTAAAGCAGATTCTATTAGTGTTCACAGACAGAACTGAGATCGGGCACCATGGTCAGTCATGGTGCTGCTCATAAATAATATTTAGATTTTTGGAGTACAGTCTGCTTACCTTCTCCCACTTCTGGTTAACAGCACACTGTTGAGGTTTGTCTTCAAGGCACGTCATGTCTGTTCTCTGTCCAGACACATGGTGGGGGAGGGATGTGGTGTGTGTGCTGACCAAGGCCAGAGTGGACACTGTGTGTCCTCAGGCAGCCCAGCTGCCCAGTTGACCATGAGTTGCACTTATGTAGACTAGGCTTCCCTGTTCTTTGGGATGGAGAACTTCTGCAGGGCCTTAATCTTGGGGGAAACAGAGGGTCTGCTAATTGGGTGGTTCCGCCCTACAGCTCCCTGGGAGCAGTTGCCTTCCTTTAGGGCAAGGGCCAAACATGGCCTGGAAGATACAACACAGGTGTGGAGAAGAGAACTAAGTTAAAGGAAGAAGTAATGAGATGCTTCACTCTATATTCTTTCCCCTCAGAAACACAGTCAGTTTTGCTAACTAAACTATTAGCTCCGTAGCTAGAGGTCTGCAGGAGGCAGGAACCAGAGTTGTTCCTGAACACTGGGCGCTCCCTGAAGGCCTCATCTGTGTTGTTTCTGTGTCTCAACACCAAGCCTCAGAAATTTACTTATTGTGCAGAATTCCTTAGCCCCCTACTCAGGGGTTTTGAAATCTACAGAACACACTTTTTTTGTTGTTGTTAAGTGCCGTTGAGTCAGTTCCGACTCATAGCGACCCTGTACAGGGTTTCCAAGGCTGTAAATCTTCATGGGAGCAGAACACCTCATCTTTCTCCCGAGGAGCGGCTGATAGTTTCAAACTGCTGGCCTTAAGGTTCACAGCCCGATTCATAACCACTACGCTAACCAGAGCACTTTAGTATGATGGAAAACACATTATAGTAATGGCAGCTGAAATGAAAACTGTTCATTATTCTCCCAGACAGTCATGTTTCAGTAACATAAGGGTACACATAAAACATGGAAGCAGCACTTTGACTCAGAAGGGTAAAAGAAGTCTCTTTGCCTGCCTCTCAGCTCCAAATTTCACGTTTCCTGTTCAGATGTTCTGCATGAGGGAAGGGGAGAGAGAGAGATCAACTCCCAGAGAAAAGAATGAATAGACTGGGAGGCCAGGGACCCCAAAGGTTTCTACTACAGAGACAGTCACTTTTCAGTAATTCAGCCCAACTGGATGAGCATATGTTGACATTGTTTGTCATTGTTAAATGCAGTGAATATATCCTGGACTTACTGGAAAGTGGAAAAGAGAAGTTTCTAGTGTTTGCGCACCATAAAGTGGTTTTGGATGCAATTACTAACGAGCTGGAGAAAAAGGTAAGTTCCCTTTGAAACCCAACACAGTGCTTTTGTTGATGGTATGTCAGCTTCTCTGTAGGCTTCAGTCAGATCCCAGCAAAGATGTAAGATGACAGTTCTTACAAGCATTGCTGAAGACTTCCAAAGAAGAATTCTTGCTTGTAGTAGACCCACACTGGCGTCAAAATACTTTCCCAGCTACGTCACTTACCCCGCTTAACACGTGTTTATGTGCGTGTTTACCCACACCTGTGTGATCCTTGTGTACTGTGTGCATGGTTATCTCCAGGCATGGCCTTGCTTAGTCCCTGGATGGACTCATCCGCATTACTAGGTTGTCAGATTGCTCTCCCAGACGGTTGTTTATACTCTCACCAGCAACAGCTAAGAATTCTCCTGCTTTGTATGTTCATCAGCACGTGATATGACTGTACTTCTTACTTTTGGCCCTTCAGTCAAAGGAACTGTTGTCTCCTCTTTGCTTTTAATTGGAATTTCCCTGGTTACCAGTGAGCTCTGTGTCCTTTTATATGTTTTGGATGATTTGTGCATTTTATGACGATATAAGAAATCTTCCTCTCGTATATTTTTTGTCTGATAATGTTAGAGGTAGGACTTTACTCCACTCGGGCTTGAGTTTTCTGTTATATGATGTGATGCAGGAAGCCAGCCAATTGACTTAAAAGCTGTAAGCACTACAAAGAAAAAAGCCAACGCTATCACTAGTCCTAGGGAGCTCTGGTAGCGTAGTGGTTACTAATCGGGCTGTGAACCATAAGGTCAGCGGTTCGAAACTACCAGCCGCTCCACGGGAGAAAGATAAGGCTTTCTACTCCCGTAAAGATTTACACCCTCGGAAACCCTGTTACAGGGTCGCTATGGGTCGGAACTGACTCGATGGCACTTAACAACAACAACATCACTAGTCCTAAGAAACCCACTGCAATTAATTTAAAAAGTATTAGGATATTCTAAGGGTACAACAGGGTTTCTGGATTCCAAATAAATATACTAAAATAAATTGCTTTTTATGGGCCAACTATAACTAACAAGTCCATGTATGGGAAAAGATCAACTTTATAACGGCCAACAAAAACCATAAAGTACTTTAAAGAATCTTACTGAGGAGAGTGCAGAAACAAATGAAGAATTAGAGAAACTTGTGCCATTCTCCCTGTGAAAGGCTAAAACGTGTAAACAATGCCAGTCTTCTCTAAATTAATCTGTGGTTTCGTTCAATTGTATTTGTAAAGGGAACTTTATACTGTTTTTCCACAGAGTGTCTCAAAACCTAAGCAGGAGATAACACTAAGACAATTTTGAAAAAGCAGTACAGTGTCAGAGGACTTGTCCCTGCAGACATTGTAAAGCACCAGTCAGTGAAACTCAGTCCTGAGGGCCCGAGAGCTGGTGGCCAAATGGACAAAATAGAATGGTCCATGAGTCGAAATTCAAAGTGAGCCTGTAATCAAAGAATTCTCCCAAATCAAGTTTTATTGCTTCAACAAATGAAGTTTGAGTAGTTGATAATGTAACTAGGAGAAGAATTTAAATTGTACATCACAATTTGTGATACTAAATTCCAGAGAAATCAAAGATCTTGAAAGCATCAAGTATTAGAAGAAAAGATTGATGACCGTCTAGCTGACAGGTAGATGAAGCATGACTTTCTGTGCGTAAAAACAATGAAAGAAATTACAAAGGAAATGGGTTTCTATTAGCTTTAAGTGTGGACCTGTCTGTCACACACATGCACAAGGTTAAATCACGGAACCTTTGAACATTTCATATATTTTTCGCAGCGCAGTTTGGCCATAACTTATTGTTACTCATATTCCAAACTCCCTGTACTGTAAATAGCCAGACCAGTACAGAAAGATGTATGTACAAGAATCGTAGTTATGTTGTTTGTAATAGTGAATAATTAGGAAAGTAAGTGTCCATTAGTAGGTATATACCATTAAGTAAATTATAGTCATATAATTCAGCCATAATAAATGATAATGTAGATGATGTTCCATAACTTCTTGGAGATCACTTGACCCCGTAAGTAATGGAGGAATTCTAAAATTGAAGCTGTTAGTTAGTTTCTGGTTGGTATATACAAGGGGCTCTCAAAAAAGTTTGTGGAAAAATTCCATTATTTTTTAATCCCATTTTCTACAAACTTTTGGAAGCCCTGGTGTATTGGTATGGAAAACTGCCCACAATGTATCAGTACAAACCTGTATGTATAATGGTTTCCAAAGATTGTGACACATAGAAAAGAGCCCGAGTCATAGACACCCAGAACATTCATGGTGGTCATCTCTAGGTAGTCCTTCTCGTCTTTTTATTCCTCCTGTATTTTTATAACAATTATGTATTCTTTTTGTAGTCAGAAAAATTACAGATATTTCAAACTATACAGAAGCATTTAGAAAGCAAATAGAAGTGGATGACAGGTACTTCCTGTGGTTGGCTAATGGGTGACCGTGGGCCAGAGCAGTATTGTGATTCATGCACGGCCCTGTTCCTCCTCAGCAGCTGCCGTAGCCCGGTCACTCGTAAATGACAATGTAATAGTAATAATGACAGAACTAAGAGCTTCTTGTGGGGGCAAAGAATGAACGAAAGGAGCTAAACCAGGGAGTATGTTAACAATTTATACTACATACAAATACTACCCTTCCTATACAAAGATTATAGTGATGCCCAGTAGTGGGGGAAATGGACCATGTATGGGAATCGGTAGTTCCATCAAAGAAATAAACCAGTGGCTGATAAGGTAGGAAACAATTCAATTCCACTGGTACTCAAAATAATTGAATAATGTAAAAGAAGATACTTTTTGAACCTATCAAATCCGCACAGGATTTTAGAATGCAGTGGTGTCCACTGCTGACAAAGGTGCAATGAGGTAGATGTGGTCATACATGCTGCCTTTTTAGAAAGCAATTTGACATAGGACTATGATTTTTAGTAGCTAGTCTAAGGAAGTAAGAAATGTGGGCAGAGACTCATGATTGGACATTTCTATTCATCCTTTAAAGTCTTTTCCCTTTTTCTCTTAATAGCCCTGTTGTTGCTAGATGCCATGGAGTCGGTCCCGACTCTTGGTCGTACGTCGTCTTCACACTTGTTTTCTTGTGTGAACCATTGTTGTAGCCGCTCTGTCAGTCCATCTCCTGGGCGTCTTCCTCTGTTTTTTTCATCTTCTACTTTACCAAGCGTGTTGTCCTTTTCTGGGAGCTGGTCTCTGCTGATACCGTGTTCCAAAGTACCTGAGACAAAGTCTCCTTAGTAGCTTTGTTGAGGTATAATTGCCAGATACTAAAGGCACTCTGGTAGCATAGTGGTTACAAGTCAGGCTGCGAACCTCAGGGTCACCAGTTCGAAACTACCAGCTGTTCCGCGGGAGAAAGATGAGGCGTTCTGCTCCCATAAAGATTTACAGCCTTGGAAACCCTGTATAGGGTCGCTATGAGTCGGAACCAACTCCACGGCACATAACAACAACAACAACAACCTGCGTATATCTAAAGTGTACAACTTGCTAACTATGCACAGTAAGAGAAGACTGTGAGCATTTCAGCCACCCCCCACCCAGTTTGCTGGAGCCCCTTTGTGATCCCTCCCCCTTATGCACCCTCCCATCCCCAGACAACCACTGGTCTACTTTCTGTCACTGTAGATTCATTTGCATTTTTATATATTATTGTTGTTTCTTTGTTTCGTCTCTTTCATGCAGTAGAAATATTTTAACATTTATCCATGTTCTTGCATGTGTCAATCATTTGTTCCTTTCAGTGCTGAATAGTGTTCCATTCTATGCACATTCCACAGGCTTGTTGTGTTTTTCCAATCACCGCTTGATAGACATTTGCCAACTTGTCCTTCTTTGAGTGAAAATTAGTGATACCCTATATCGACAGAAATAGAAGAATGTTAAATTACTGTATCACTACATAATGAAATTTTAAATCATGCTTGTTTTTTAGAAAAATAATTTAGCTTATTTATAATATTCTCTTTATTAGGGAAAGCATCCTATAGAATTTTTCTTAGAAAGGTAGGTACATTGGGAAGATTTGTTGTTGTGGTTGTTAAATGCCATCGAGCCAGTCTGACCCATAGCCACCCTGTCTAGGGTTTCCGAGGAACATCTGGAAAATTTGAACTGCCGACCTTGCTGTTCAAACCAACTTTGCAGTCCAGCACATTAACCCACAGTG
Organism: Chrysochloris asiatica; assembly: GCF_000296735.1. Classification (NCBI taxonomy): domain Eukaryota; kingdom Metazoa; phylum Chordata; class Mammalia; order Afrosoricida; family Chrysochloridae; genus Chrysochloris; species Chrysochloris asiatica. The sequence continues at coordinate 5,470,023 of NW_006408628.1, forward strand.
CCACACCAGGGCTCCCATTAAGAAAATAGTGGAAGGAGATTTGATAAGATTACTAATATTTTTACTTTCGTAATATTTGCCATTAGAAAAAAATAAGCAAATGCCACTTAAAGAAAATGTTGTTAAGTTCCATCAAGTCAGTTCTGACTCATAGCGACCCGGTCAGTATAAGGCTTCCAACGAATAGCTTGGTGATTTTGAACCACCAGCCTTGCAATCTGCAGTCCAGTGCTTATCCTACAGCGCCACACCAGAATTTCCTTAAAGAAAATAAGAGGATTTTCCTGAGTGACAAAAGCCAACTTCAGAAGCTTACATACTCTATGATTCCATCTACATAGCATTCCTGACGTGATATCATTTTAAAAATGCAGGACAGATTGGTTGTCAGGGACTAGGACTCAGGTGGGGGAGGAGAGAGAAGGTGTGGTCCACGAAGGGCTACAATTCAGTGTCTGAGATGTCAGGACTGACCATAGAGGTGGATGCCTGAAAACCTGACCCGGGGATAAAATGCTATAGAATGCGTACACACACACCCACACAGACGAGTGCAAGTAAAACTGGGGAAATGATCCCTAGTGGTGCAATGGTTACATGCTCTTCTGCCAACAGAAGAGTTGGTGGTTTGAATCCCCCCAATAGCTTCACGGAAGAAAGACCTGGCCATCTCCTACAAAGATGACAGCCTAGAAAACCCCATGTGACAGTTGTACTCTGTCACATGGGGTCGCTGTGAGCTGGAATCACTGTGACGACAAAGCAGGAGAACTCTGAGTAAGATCCGTAGATTGTGTCAGTGTTAACTGCTTGTGACCTTGCACTGCAGTTTTGCAAGGAACTGGCTCACTGGTCTCAGTTCAGTCAGAGGCCAGGTGGGCCCTCAGTCTTGTCTCCATCTGGGAGCAGGGTTACTCTGCGGCCGCCTGGCCCACCTTGGCTTTGCCTCCTGATCCCGCAGCACGTGCAGCACATCCGCATCGACGGCTCCACCTCCTCTGCAGACCGAGAGGACCTGTGCCGCCAGTTCCAGCTGTCTGAGAGGCCCGCCGTGGCGGTGCTGTCCATCACTGCCGCCAACATGGGCCTCACCTTCTCCACCGCAGACTTGGTGGTTTTTGCCGAGCTCTTCTGGAACCCAGGGGTAAGGGATGCAGAAGGCTTGCGCCTGGGTGGGGGAGGTCAGGCTTCCCAGGGGTTTTTGCCGTTGCCAGTTTCCTTTTCCTCCCTGTGGCCCTGCTGGCCTCTTCTGAGCACCGGCCCATCTTCTAGCCAGTCATTGGGTCTGCACTAAGTAGTGGGATTGTTGATACCATTTAATAATGGGAAGTGTGAAGTTTCAGAAGACTAGGAGGAATCTGAAAGTTCATCTTCAGGTGAAGAAATGAGGGCCCAGTGGGCTGAGTGGTGAGCCCAGGACCACATCACCGAGGGGAGCATGTGGATGCACCCCGGCCTCTGAGACTCCGGCCATTGGAGAGTTGCTGTAGCTGCCAGGACCACGTCTGAGGGTTGTGACAACAGACAGCCAAGACTTGCTTGTTTGAACTCACAGCCTCTTCTCTGAGCAGCTGACAGTGCTTCCTGCTGTCTGCCCTGGCACGGACGGCTTCCATAGAGCAGTGATCACTTTAGCGGAGATGCACATGGAAGGTTCCAGACATTGTACAGCAGAGGCAGTACCCTGTGGTTGTAGTTATTCATTATAAGACTTCCCATCCGATTAAGAAAAGTACCCTGCCCTCTGATTAGTTCTGGAGTCTGTCCCTGGATGGTGCAGACAGTTAGCTAATTCTCGTGGCCGTTGGAGGTTTAAATCCACCCAGAGATGCCTTGGAAGAAAGGCTTGAATCTATTTCCAAAAACTCCACCATTGTAGATGCTGTGGAACACAGCTCTTTGATAATCATGAGATCGCAAGTCGGAATCCACTCCACAGCAACTGGTTTTGTTTTGTTTTGTTTGTTTTTCCTTCTATTTATCTATGGCCTCTCCCCTGGATGGTATATTTTTATTGTATTTGGACATCTGTTTTATTTCACACAGAAAAGACATATAAATGCAGTCTTCCCCTGTCTGCCTCTATTGACCCTTCTTGAACACCTAGTAACATGGCGCCCGGCACCAAAATCACATCCCTCGTGACTAGCTCCTGATTCTAGTTCCCTAACCTGTGTTTTGTTAGACTCTCACATTTATTAAAATGGCAAGTCTATAGTAGGTCAGGGCTTGTAGGTCCCCCACCACATGATATTCGGCAGTGAGACACTTTGAGGAGGGTGGGGCTGGGGCTCAGAGGGGCCACAAAGCTGCTTGCCATGGTAGGCCTTCACCCATGTCTCTGGTTCCCGGGACCTGCAGGTGCTGATGCAGGCTGAGGACCGGGTGCACCGCATTGGACAGACCAATTCCGTGGGCATTCACTACCTCGTGGCAAGAGGCACAGCGGATGACTACCTCTGGTATGGCCTGCTGGTTGGGGTTCTGCTAGGGTTGACACCGAGGATGTGTTTTCTTTGCTCTCTAAGTGCTTCTGCTAAGACCCCTAGGTCCCACCCAGAAGACTCTTCAGCCATGCCCTCCCACATGCCACTCTGTTTGGCTATGTTACTAACCATCACTGGTGGTCTGAGGGAGCCAAGGTGGCCCTTTTCCCAGGGCTCTGAGACAAGAAGGGGCTGATGTGATGAGGTGGTGGGATTTCATGTGTAAAACACTCTTCTCAAACCTGAAGCTGCTTGTCGGGACCGGGGCATGGCCTCCTTCGTCCACGTAATGAGGTGTGTTTATCTGATGGCCCATATTTTACATGCTGTGCTGGACCACAGAGAGAACACCGCTCACCTGGGCAGTGAGCAGAGGCAGCGATAAAATGTTCAGCCCTGAGGGTCCCTGCCTATCACCTAAGCAAACGTTTCCAAAGTACCCCACCCATCTCTGTTTTATGATATGAAGTTCCCTGCTTATCTCCTGTCTTCCCACCCCACATCTCTGTTTCCAGCTTTAGGACTGAGGTATCTCACTTTGGTAAGGTGTGAGGGTCAACCCAACTTCTCTTTGTTCATTGGGAGTATTAATTGGGCAGCTCAGAACATCACTAAGTTCAACATATTTTTGTCATGAGGTGGTGTGTACTTCCTACACATCTTCCATTAGAAATCATTTTGAACCGCGTGATGTTATGAGCGCTGATCTGGGTTGCTTGACAGTTGAAAGGTGACCAACATCTCGGGGTAGCCTTTAGAGATGCCAAGATGTAGCACAGTCAGCCCATCACAGCCCCATGAGAACCAGCAGGGTAGCCCTGCTTTGGTCAAACCACTGGTTTCCCACACTCTCCCATGCAGCTCATTTCTCCCCAATAGGCCCCTGATTCAAGAGAAGATTCAAGTTCTGAGTGAAGCCGGGCTTTCTGAGACCCATTTTTCAGAAATGACAGAAGCCACTGATTACTTCGACAAGGTAACGCCGGCAGCATGCAACACCCTTGGCAGTGCCCGCCACCCAGGGCTGGAACATGGCAGGCCTGCCGAGTTCTCAGTGCAGCCTCCACATGCGTTTCTGAGTCTCTGTGAAAATGATGGCACTGTACTGACGGTTGTCTCTCCCAGCCCCTGTGGGGTCTCCTAAACCCATGGCTTCCTTCCCAAGGCTGCGCCTTTCCCATCAGGCCATTAGAAACTGAACGAAAACTCCCCGTGGCCGCCGCTCAATTGTTGCAGAAAGTACACAACAACACTAAACAGAAGGGCTCCCAGTGCTGGAGCGGGGCCTCTTTCAAAGAGGGTACTGCTTTCCACAGCGCATTTCCCCCTCTACCCTGCCCCACCCCAGCTGGTATAAACCGTTAGCTAACTGAAAGGTTGGAGGTTCGAGTCTGCCAGGGCTGCCTAGAAAGAAAGACCTGGGGAACACAGTTCTACTCGGGCACACCGTGGGGCCGCAAAGTCAGAGCCGTCTCCTCACAGTGTTTGGAATTGGGTTTTGGTTTGAAAAGTGAGACATGATGGAGCATTTTGCTTGCGCAGGAACACAAGTCATGTGGAGCCAGCCCCAGGAAAAAGCTCCTGACTCAGGCCACACCTACAAAGTAGAGTGAGGAGAGGCTGGTGGGCATCTTCCAGGCTGGGGAGAAGGCCTGTTTCCTCTGGTGAGAACTGCCCTCAGCCCAGTGGCAGCCTCGGCCTTTCCCACCTCCTTTTCAAGCAATGTGATGGAGTAGAGAAGAGGCTGAGCTCAGGCGGTTGGCAAGAACATGGGAGGTGTCTCTTCCTGGAGGGAAGTGTCTTTTAACTAGAGAGCTTGGACCTTGAGCGTCACACAAAGGAGTAGCCTGCAGAGTTGAATGAAACCAACAGAATCCTCTGGGTGACTCTTGAGACTTAAGAGTTTGAGGGTTTAGTTGCTCTGTCACTTACGTTAGCAAATAAATCTGTTCTTTCTAATGTAATTCCTGGGGTACACAAGGCTTGAAGGTCATCTTTTTTAAATGTAGAATACCAGTTATGATTCTTTCAGGTACAGTTTATACGCCCATTTTAAAACATCTGCATTTTCAAGGTTTTCAAAGAACTCTTAATTCAGTTGAGTGGCCAGTGTTTGCACCCCCTGGGTTATTACATGCCCTTGGAAAAGAAAGAACCTTATTTTTAAAGGACTCTCACATTCGAACTCACGTATCCCTACTGGCCTTTCCCTCAGTTACTCAGAATCAGGAGTTTTTCTGCCTCAAGTACAAGTGCAGTGTAATATAAATGGAGTTCATCATTTATTAAGAACCACACCAATTTATCTTTTTATAAAGATAGGGCTGAAAATATTACCAAACGGAGGAAGGAAACATTAATGTGATCTTGTAACTTGCTTTCAGTCAATTGTGCGTGCTCTGAGCTGGCAGACAGCGCTGCCCTCACCATACTTACCTGCACAGTAACAGGCATTTCTGCTTGGAACCGGCTGCTGTGTGAGGCAGCGTTTCTGAGACCCTGCAGTTCAGACGGAGTCCAGTGAGGATGCCCCCGAGGAGTGCACAGGGTGGGGCTAACCTTGATCTTTAGTACCACTTCTGTGCTGGAAGACTGGGCTCCTGGAAGACAGGGAATGCAGGGCCTTGCTTAATTGAATATTTGAGAATTCTTAGATGTTGTGCTCCATGATCAGTTTTCAAGGAGTTTCATTTTCAGCAATGTGGAGGGAATCTGTTAAGGAGCACTGAGGAAATCATGGCCACCAGAACCTGAAAAAAGGAGTCCTGGTGGTGCACCAGTTAACTGCTAACTGAAAAGTTGGCAGTTCAAACCCACCCAGTGGGGCTCTTAGGGAGAAAGCCTAGAAAACCTTGGTGGGGCCCTTCTCCATGCTCTAGGCTCACTGTGAGTCAGAATGCACTCGAAGGCACTGGATGGGATCTGACAAGCCAGGGAAGCAACTTTAGACCCAATGAGGTAGATACCCAAACCAAACCTACTGCTGTCGAGTCGATTCCAACTCACAGCAGCCCTATAGAACAGAGTAGAACTGCTCCCACGGGCTCCAAGGTTGTAATGGCGCGGTGGGTTAATGCACTAGACTGCAAGGTCGGCGGTTCTAGCTCACCAGCCACTCCTGTGAAGCTCTATACAGAGTCGCTATGAGTTAGATCCAATTCCACGACACTTAACAACAACAATCTTTATAGAAGCTGATACTACCTTTTCCTCCCACGGAGCAGCTGGTAGATTTGAACTGCTGTACTGTTGGTTAGCAGCTGAGTGCTTTAACCACTGTGTTGCCAGGGCTCTGAGGGAGACCCAGGGTAGTCCAATGCCATGATAAAATCTTGGACAGGATGGAAAAATAATCTGGCAAAGACCTGCGAGGTATTTGTAGTAGGAAGAGAATTTACTACAGCAAACATACTCCATTGAACACTTTCAAATCCCATTGCAAATGGATCCAGGTGACATATGAAGTATGTCACCTGGTCAAGATGTGAAATAGAGGCGGGAAGTGATAGAGGAGGTACAAGCTAGCTGCCAGTTTGATGTGTGGGACCGAGAGTCAGGATACCGGTAGCATCTCAAGCCAGGAGACAATAAGAATGGTGATCCACTATCCTCTGTAGACTCATTCTGAGCTGGCTTGGGGTCATAGGAGTGGGATGAGGTATGGTTTGGCTTTGGCAAGTTTCCTTTTGGGAAACTGGGCTGTCGGTAGAGATACTGAGAGTGTGCATCTGATGGAAAGGTGGTCAGGGTTGGAAATTTAGACTTGGGAGTGGTTGGCTTGTTGTTGTTAAGCGCCATCAAGTCAGTCCCGACCCATAGCGACCCTATATAAGGTTTCCGAGGAGCAGCTGGTGAGCTTGAACCACCGGCCTTGAAGTTCAAACAGCTTTGCAGTCTGGAACATTAACCCACAGTGCCACACCAGGACTCCAGGAGTGGCAAAGGGCTGATAATGAGCCAAACGGAGTCTGGGGTAGAACTGCTGACCATGGTTTTAACACTGCATCATCGGCAGCAATGCACAGATGCACAGAGTGGGCATTTTGGCCATTTGTAACCAAGGACAGGTATCAATGTCTTAATGTGGTAGAGATGTGTTCATGCCCTGTGGGATCTATTTCACCATGGAAATAATTAATTTGGAAAGGTAGGAGAGGGAACATTTCCGACATAAAGTAGTTTGGTGTAAGAACAGATTCTTCATCACTCTCACCATTGTTTGAAGAGAAGAGATCAGCCTTGAGCCTTGTCCTCATTTTTAAAACTGTCTGTATGGCATCAAATTACAGCAGCCACTCAAAAATGTGGAGAAGCAAGCTTCAGGGTTGGTGAGCTCATGCTAGGGGTGGAGGAACAAGTCAGTAAAGGAGGGTGAGAAGGGCCGCAGCTCCTGAAGAAGGACATTAGTGCCAAGCAGCCTCCATGGAGACCCTGACAGTGTCCCCTGGGACTTCCCTTGAGACCTCTGCTCTGTCACCAGCCATAAGAGGAGAGTCAAGGGAGGGGTCTGAGTGCTTTCTTTCATCTTTCCTTTTCTTTGTCTGATGAAGGACCCAAAGCAGCAGAAGATCTATGAATTCTTCCAGAAGTCCTTTGAGGAAGATGTAAGTGATATGGAGCTCCTAGAGGCACTGGAGTCCTTTGACCCAGGAAGTGCTTCAGGGACATCTGGAAGTAGTTCCCAGGACCTAGGAGACTCCCTGGATGAGAGCGAGAGTATTTTCACAACTAAGAAAAGGAGATTTGAATTTTTTGATAACTGGGACAGCTTTACTTCTCCCCTGTAAGAGGTCAAAACAACTTTTAATACTTATGGAGTGCATTAAAGTAAAATAAAGCATTTTGTTTTTCAAGCCTGTGTTCCTCTTATTACTTGGAAGTGCATTGCTGTCTCCCGGCCCAGCAGGTAACAGGCATTTCCTGCAGCTCTGCAGACTTGCTGGGGCCTTACTTTAGCTTTTCTGACTAAGACATGGAGACTGTGGTAACCTAGGATCTTTAACTAGCAAAATTACTCTGTCCTGTGCAGCACTAGACCACAAGGTGGACAGTTCAAACACGAGCTGCTCCTTGGAAACCCTATACAGGATCACTATGAGTTGAAACCAACTTGACAGCACTTAACAACAACAAAATGGGTCCCTATGTGGCATTGTAGGATAAGCATATGACTGCTAACTGCAGGTCACCAGTTCAAACTCATTAGACACTAATTAAAAACCCTATGCAGGTCACTAGGAGTCAGAACCAACTCAAAGGGACTTAACAATAGGGTCCCTATGAGTTGGAATCGAGTAGATGGCAGTGGGTATAGTTTTTATAAATAACGAAATGCTTGCAATATAGTCCAAAATCTAGATTCTTAAAATGTATCCAACAAATATTTATAGAGTGCCTACTATGTGCCTGATTTCTTGACTGCTGCTTCCGTGAGTGTTGATAGTTGATCCAAGAAGAATGAAGTCCTTGACAACCTCAATCTCTTCTCCATTGATAAGAATGCT
>NW_006408628.1:5479053-5508071 GCF_000296735.1 Chrysochloris asiatica
CTATGAATCGGTTCTGACTCGATGGCACCTGACAACAACAACTATGTGCCTGACACTAGGTGCTGGTGATAGATAATTCACTGAACAAAACAGAAGAACACATGGCTCTGTGGTATTTCTGGCCATCCTGGCCTCCAAGGAGCACTCTGCTTTCTTCTAACCAGTCTTCCAACACTGCTTTATTTGTTCTTTTGGCAGTCCATGGTACTTTCAATATTCTCCAACACCTTAACTCACATGCATCAATTTTTCTTTGGTCTTCCTTATTCACTGCCCACCTTTCACATGCAAATGTGTTTATTGAAAATACCATGGCTTGGGTCAGGCACACATTAGTCCTCAAACCAACATCTTTCCTCTTCAAACTTTAGTGAGGTCTAGTGCAGCAGACTTACCTAATACAATATGGTGCTTGTTTTCTTGACTGCTGCTTCAATGAGTGTTGATGGTTGATCTGAGAAAAATGAAGTATTTGACAACTTCAGTCTTCTCTCCATTTATCTTGATGTGTTTTGGTCCAGTGGTGAGTATTTTTGTTTTCATTACATTGAGGTGCAAACCATACTGAAGGCTGTGCTCTTTGATCTTCATCAGTAAGTATTTTAAGTAGTCTTAACTTTCAGCAAGCAAGGTTGTATTATCTGCATATCATAGGTTGTTAATGAGTCTTCCTCCAATCCTTTGGTTGGTTGGTTATATACTGTGGAGTCGGTTCCAATTCATAGCGAACCTGTACAGGGTTTCTGAGGCTGGAAATCTTTACAGGAGCAGAAAGCCTCATCTTTCTCCCAGGAACAGCTGGTAGTTTCGAACTGCTGACCTTGTGGTTCGCAGCCCACTTCGTAACCACTATGCTACCAGAGCTCCTTTCCTCCAGTACTAAGGCTCTGTTTTTCTTCATATAACCCAGCTTCTTGGATTGTGTGCTTAGCATACAGATTGAATAAGTATGGTGAAAGAATACAACCCCGGTGCACACCGTTCCTAATTTTAAACCATTCAGGGTTCCCTTGTTCTGTTTGATTACCAGCTTAAAAATTGACTTTAGAGATCAAAAGGAGTTAAATGGGACCAGCTCTCAGTCCTGCTTGCTGTTTTGGATGTGTGTTTTCCTGTAGTGTCTCAGAAAAGAAATGATCATTTTAACAGAGACCCTTGAGCAACCTGTAAGTCATGTCTTTGGGTTCTATGACAGCCAACAGTTATTTAATTTTGCAACACCCTCTGCCCAGATCTTTCTCCATGTTGTAAAGATTTTATGAATTACTGGGGACTCTTCCTTGTTTTGTTTCTTAACATACCTTCCATCTAGTTTTTTGGGTTTTTTTCTTTTAGTTTTTTTGTGCATTGAGTGATAGTTTACATGGGAGAACACCAGTTCTACATTCATTGTTTCATTGCAATGATTACACTGTCCTCTATGCATCATCATTCAACAGTATTTGCTTCTATTCCCTCTTTCTTTTTTTGGGGGGGTGGGGTGGAGGGGATGTACAGAAAAACACTCATGCGTATATAATCATTTAAACAACCAAAGGGCATTCTGTAAGCCAGCTTCCTGGCTGCCAGCACACAGCCTTTCTCTTCCCATGAGTCTAGAGTCTTCAGCTGCGCCTCCATCTCTGGTGTCACTGTTTTCTTTGGATAGGGCCCCCCACATTCTGCTGATGTTCTTCCTTGATGGTCCTAGGGTCCGCTGTTCCTGGACTTTAAGATGAACTAGTCCCCCCTTTTTGTTAAAAAAAAACTTAGACCTTTACAGTTGTGATGGTTGCAATTAGTCATGATAGCAGTTATTTACTATTGAATCTAAAGAATCTTATCCCCATTTCCTTTCACTAGACCCTTCTAGACAAGGTGAAAACTATTGAGTGGGGATTCTACCTTCCCCCTCACACAATGAAACTAAACTCCCTCTTGAAAACTTGTAAGCCAGTCACTTCGTGCCATTATAGACCCCTCATTTTAGGTTGTTAAGTGCTGGTGAGTGTTCTGACCCATAGTGACCCTGTATAGGGCTTTCAAGGAGCAGCTGGTGAGCTTGAACCACCAACCTTGTGGATCAAACCAGCTTTGCAGTCCAGTACATTAACCCACAGTGCTACACCAGGACTCCATTTTCAGTAGCCAATGTCTAAGTTGCCCATCTCTGTATGTATACAGAGGAGATAGGATTGATAGTTGATGTCTCTTGTTTTTTCTTCCTCATTTTAAAATATCCCTTTGTTTGGGAGTGAAATATACTGAAGAGTTCATAAAACACATTTCAACTTAAAATATTCTTTCAAAAAAGCAAAAAATGCCCATGTAACCATGACCTCGAGGTTATGCATATATTCTATAATGTTTATTGTTTTGCTTTAATGTTTAGATCTACAATCTACCTGGAGTTTATTTTTGTACACGGGGTGAGGTAGGGTCAAGGTTAATTATTTCCATATGGGTATGCAGTGTTGGAACAGAAACAACCAGAATGCTCCTTAGAAGCGAGGATGGTGAGACTTTTGTCTCATATACTATGGAAATGTGATTAGGAGGGACCAGTCCCAGAAGAGCTACGGTGTGCTTGGTAAAGTGGAGGATCATTGAGAAAGAGGGAGACCCTCGACAAGATGGGTTAGCACGGTGACAGCAACAATAGGCTCGGGTATAACAACCAACGTGAGGCTGGATCCAGCCCAGGCCATGTTTCCTTCTGTTATTCAGGGGTCACTATGAATCAGAACCAACTCGATGGCACCTAACAACAACATGAGTAACTTCAGATCCACTTACTGAAAAGATACTCTCCCTTTCATCCACTGCTGTGTAGTGCCTGTATTTTCTGTTCTAATTAATATAAATTTGATGTAAAAATGAACCAATAGAGAAGTCTATAAAGTAAAAAAAAAAAGCCCCTATTCTATCTTCCACTTCTGGCATGACACGTTTTCTGGTAGAGCATCATTAATATAAACAATTTTGAATGTAGCCATTTGTAATTGATTCCCTGGTCAAATTGCATATATATGTAAATATATATGCAATTTGTCTTAAAATTTTTATCAAATTGTAAATATTGACAATGAATTGTTTCACGTAATCTTTGGGCCATTCTTTTGTATCTGTCTACAACAACAACAACAACCTTGTTCCCTTTAAGAGTTGCCTAATATAGGAGTCCTGATGTGGCGCTGTGGGTTAATGCGTCAGACTGCAAAGCTGTTTGAACTGCAAGGTCGGTGGTTCAAGCTCACCAGCTGCTCCTTGGAAACCCTATACAGGGTCACTATGGGTCGGAACCGACTTGATGGCACTTCACAACAACAACAACGTTAGTCTAACACCATGGTCAATTGGTACAACAAAGTACACAGAGACGATGTTCTCCATCCTACTTTGGTGAGTAGTATCTGGGATGCTAAAAGCTCAGGAGTGGCTGTCTAAGGTACAGCTATTAGTCTTTCCATGTGCAGAAGAAAGAAGATCCTTGGAATCAACTTGTCCAACAGACTAATGGAACATGTGAGTAGTCTCCGCGACCCTGAGACCAGAAGAACTAGATAGTGCCTGGCTCCCACTTCCAACTGCTCTGAAAGGGATGGAGCAGTATAATGTGTGGAGCAAAACTCATTTTAAAAGACCAGCCTTGCTGGTCAGAAAGAGACTGGAGGAATCTGAGACTGGCCCCCAACCATCTTTCAGGTCTGGAAAGGAACACACTCTTCTTTCAGCCAAGCAGTAGACAAGTATATTGTTGTTGTTGTTAAGTGCCATCGAGTCGGTTCCGACCCATAGCAACCCTGAACAGGGTTTCCGAGGCTGCACGTCTTTACGGGAGCAGAATGCCTCATCTTTCTCCCACGGAGCAGCTGGTAGTTTCAAACTGCTGACCTTGCGGTTCGCAGCCCGGTTCATAACCACTACGCTACCAGACAGGTATATAGGGGAACAATAACACTAGTAAGATGTGCTTGCTATGAATGATGGAACGGTCAATCATTGAAAATCAAAGGGCAATGTGTACATATGGACAAGGGTAAGAAGGGATGGGAAGGTGGGTGGAAGGGAAACAGGAACCATAGGGAATAAGCAGATGATGACTCTTGTTCCACGCAGGGGATTGAAATCATTGAGATGAAAGAGTGTTTTACTTTTTGAATGTAGAACTGATGATCTTGTCTGTAAACAATTAGTCAATTCACAATAAAAAGAAAAAAAAAGAGTTTCCTAGTGTTAGGGGTTAAACTGTCTCCCCAGAAAATATGTGTTGGAATCCTAACCCCTACACTCATGATATAATCCCACTTGAGAATAGAGTTTTCATTGTTACGTTAATGAGGCCATATTAGTGTCTTAAGGCTAATGGTTTTTGAGATATAAAGAGAGCTGAGTAGACCAAAAGAAGAAGCAAGCACAAACGAGGTACATCTAGAATGCCTTGTGGAGATGGTTGTGGGACCAAGTAAGGCAGGTTAGAGAAGGTGCCCTGAAAGCAGACAGAGCGAACCTTTCTCTAGTGCCAGTGCCCTGAATTCCAGGAGTCTTGCTGGTGAAACAGGGAAAGCACTTGTCTGCTAATGGAAAAGCTGGCAGTTCAAAGCCATCCAGTTGCTCCTTGAGGAAGGAAAACCTGGCAATTTGCTCCTATAGAGATTGTTGTTGTCAGGTGTCATCGAGTCGGAACCGACTCATAGCGACCCCATGCACAGCAGAACAAAACAATGCTCGATCCTGGGCCAACCTCACCACCGCTGCCACCCCCGAGTCCATCAATGATGCCACCTGGCTGATCCATCTCGTTGGGGGTCTTCCTCTTTTTCTCTGACCCTCCACCCTACCCAGCATGACATCCTTCTCCAATGATTGTTTCCTCCGGACTACATATCCAAAGTAGGAGAGACGAAGCTTAGCCATCCTGGCCTCCAAGGAGCACTCTGGTTGCACTTCTTCCAAAACAGATCTATTGGTTCTTTTGGCAGTCCATGGCACTTTCAGTATCTCCTCCAACACCACAACTCAAAGGCATCAATTCTTCTACGATCCTCCTTATTCACTGTCCAGCTTTCGCATCCATATGAGGCTACTGAAAACACAATGGCCTGGGTCAGGCGCACCCTAATCCTCAAGCTGACATCTCTGCTCTTCAATACTTTAAAAAGTTCCTGTGCAGCAGATTTGCCCAATGCAATACATCGTCTGATCTCTTGACTGCTACTTCCGTGAGTGTTGATAGTTGATCCAAGAAGAATGAAGTCCTTGACAACTTCAATCTTTTCTCCATTGATAAGAATGTTGTTTATTGGTCCAGTGGTGAGGATTTTTGTTTTCTTGACATTGAGATGTAATCCATATCGAAGGCTGTGCTCTTTAATCTTCATAAGTAAATGTTTCAAGTCCTCTTCACTTTCAGCGATCAAGGTTGTATCATCTGCATATCGCAGGTTGTTAATGAGTCTTCCTCCAATCCTGTGCCACGTTTTTCTTCATAGAACCCAGCTTCTCGTATTATTTGCTCAGCATACAGGTTGAATAAGTATGTTGAAAGAATACAACCCTGTCTCACACCTTTCCCAATTTTAAAACATTGTTGTTGTTGTTGTTGTTAAGTGCCATCGAGTCGGTTCCGACCCATAGCGACCCTGTACAGGGTTTCCGAGGGTGTAAATCTTTACGGGAGTAGAAAGCCTCATCTTTCTCCCGCGGAGCAGCTGGTAGTTTCGAACCGCTGACCTTATGGAACATTACGGCCTAGAAAACCATATGAGCCTTTGTCAAGGAAGAACACTCAGAAGGGAGGAAGGGATGGGAAAGAAGGACAAATGGACATAGGAAGGGAATTTTTTTTTTTTTTTTAATGGGGCAGTTCTTAACGACATGGTGAACTACAGCCGGGGTGAGCCCTGGGCAAACTATGACCCGGAAGCAGCCCCATTAGGGAGGTTAGAGGAAAGATGAAGGTAGGAGGAGACAGGGATGTAATAGTTAAATGAATGCAAGTAAGTGCTGTTAACTGTTGGTACAAGGAGGAGATTGAAGCAAAGTGTACGATTTGTTCAATGTAAAACTGATGATCTGCTCTGTAAACCTTCACTCAATTCACAATGAAATGTTTAAAAAAACAACCTTTAAAACAATAAAACTAGGGCAGTGCTCTGTCACACAGGGTTGGGTATAAATTGACATGGCACTTACAATAGCCTCTGAAACTGTAGGAAAATCGATTCTCTTCTGTAATGCCATCTACTTGTGCTATTTCTTTTATAACAAAATTAAGAACCTAAGTCGCTATGAGTCGGAACCGACTGCATGGAACATAACGACGACCACCACCAAGACATCTAGTGTCATGGATTGACTTATGTACGTCTCCCCAAAATATGCGCCACCCTGGCTGGGCCATGATCCTCAATTGTGCAATGATGGGACCATCCTTGGTTTTATGGTCTGATGGAGTTATCCTGTGTTGTAAATCCCGACCTCTATGATGGAGTCTACCGGTGACGCTGTGGGATAAGCATTGGACCCCAAAGTTGGTGTGAAACTCAAGTCTGGCAGTACGAACTCACCAGCTGCTTCTTGGAAACCCTATACAGGGTAGCTATGAGTCAGAACTGACTCGACAGCATTTAACATGATGTTAATGGGAGTCCTGGTATGGTGCTGTAAAGTAAGCACAGGACTGTAAGATCGGTTTAAACTACGAGGTCAGCAATTCAAATGCACCAGCTGCTCCTCGGAAACCCTGTACTGGGTCACTATGAGTCAGAATTGCCTCAACAGCACTTAACAACAGCAACAATGATCTTAATGGGAGGCCTAATGTGGTGCTGTAGGGTGAGCTACTGGACTGTTAACTGCAAGGTTGGCAGTTCGAACCCACCAGTTGCCTCTCAATTACCTATACTGGGTCAGTACAATTCAGAAGTGACTCGATGGCACTCCACAACATCAGCATGCTGTTAATGAGGCAGGATATGGTCTATAGCATTAAGTTTCATCTTGAGTCGATTTCTTCTGAGATATAAAAAAGAATAAACAAGAAGAGAGGAGGGTCCTAACTACCACCGAGAGCTGGGAGTGGAACACAGCCTTAGGACCCTGTGCTGAGGACCTCCTAGACCCAAGGGAAGATTGATGCCAATACACAGATCTCTAAGGAGCACCACGTCCACAGATGTTGACCATCCCCTATAGCTGGTGTCCTGAATTCAGACTTCAAGCCTGCTAAATGGTGAGCGAACACATTGCTGTTTGTTCCGCCATTTGTTGTTGTTAGGTGCCATCGAGTCAGTGCTGATTCATAGCGACCCTATGCACAGCAGAACGAAACACTGCCCAACCTCACTATTGTTGCCACACTGGAACCCATCGATGCTGCCACTTGCCCAATCCATTGTGTTAGAGGTCTTCCTCTTTTTCTCTGACCCTCCACCTTACCAAACATGATATCCTTCTCCAGTGACTGGTCCTGCCTGACAATATGTCCGAAGTATGAGAGACGAAGTTTGGCCATCCTGGCCTCCAAGGAGCACTCTGGCTGCACTTCTTCCAACACAGATCTGTTGGTTCTTTTGGCAGCCCATGGCACTTTCAATATTCTCCCCCAACACCATAACTCAAAAGCATCAATTCTTCTACGGTCTTCCTTATTTACTGTCCAGCTTTCACATGCATCTGAGGTTACTGAAAATACCATGGCTTGTGTCAGGTGCACCTTAGTCCTCAAACTGACATGTTTGCTTTTCAACACTTTAAACAGGTCTTGTGCAGCAATTTGCCTAATGCAATATATTGTTTCTTGACTGCTGCTTCTGCGAGTGTTGATAGTTGATCCAAGAAGTCCTTGACAACTTCAATCTTTTCTCCGTTGATAAGAATGTTGTTTATTGGTCCAGTGGTGAGGATTTTTGTTTTCTTGACATTGAGATGCAATCCATACCAAAGGCTGTGCTCTTTGATCTTCATCAGTAAATATGTTAAGTCCTTTTCTCTTTCAGCAAGCAAGATTGTATCATCTGCATATTGCAGGTTGTTAATGAGTCTTCCTCGAATCCTGATACCACGTTTCCCTTCATATAACCCAGCTTCTCAGATTATTTGCTCAGCATACAGGTTGTCAAGAAATTTGGCTGACTAATTGGAAGACATCCGTATTTGTGCCCATTCCAAAGAGAGGTGACCCAATGGAATGCCAAAATCATCAGACAATCTCTTTGATATCCCATGTGAGTATTTACTAAAGGTAATACAGAAAGGGCTGCAAAGTATACATTGACAGAGAACTTCCAGAGGTTCAAGCCGGATTCAGAAGTCATGGAACAAGGGATATCATTGCTGATGTTTGATACATCTTGGCTGAAAGCAGAGAATATCAGAAAGATGTTTACCTGTGCTTTATGCAAAGGCTTTCGACTGGGTGGATCATGACAAGCTATGGACAACATTGCAAAGTATAAGTATTCCAGAACACTTAATTGTGCTCATGAGGACTCTGTACCTGGACCAAGAAGCAGTTGTTTGAACAGAACATGGGAACGCTGGATGGTTTAAGAAAGGTGTGTGACAGGGTTATTCAACCATACGTATTCAACCTGTCCGCTGTTCCGCCATACACTTGTGATATTTCTGTTATCGCAGCAGCACTAGATAACTAAGACACCTGGACACCTAGAGACCACCCTCATTCCAATGGATACAGTGCCTGTGTAAATACTCTGAAATAGCCATTTTTCAAAAATAAAAGTAATTTGAGGAGAGGAGGGAAGAAAGCATATGTGTTCCTGAACTGATTTCAGACACCCTAGTTCTCATTTCATGAGTCCTGGTGTGGTAGCGTGGGATAAAGCACTGGACTAAGAGGTCAGCTTGAACCACAAGGTTGGTGGTTCAAACTCACCAGACGATTCTCATACTGTTGCTATGAGTTGGAACCAACTCAACAGCACTTAACAACAACAACAATTTCTTACTTCAGGAGCTGTGGTAGTATAGCAGATTATAAGCTGGGCTGCTAACTGCAAGGTCAGCCGTTCAAATCTACCAGCTGCTTCTCAGGAGAAAGATGAGGTTTCCTGCTCCCATAAAGATTAGCAGCCACAGAAACCCTATGCAGGGTTGCTCTGAGTCAGAACATACTCTTAACCAGTGCACTTAGCGACCGCTACCACCACCAATTCTCCCTTCTAGAAGACAAAGTATTATAATGAAATGTGCAAAGACCTGGAGTTAGAAAAAAAAAAAAAAGAGTAGAACACACTAAGAACCAAAAAAGAAGAACATGCTCAGCATTCTCAAGCTGAAAGAACTGAGGGAAAAAATTCAAACCTCAACTTGAAATATTGAAGGATTCTCTGGGCAAAACATTGAATGATGCAGAAAGCATTAACAGAGGATGAAAGAAATACACAGAGTCACCATACCAAAAGGAAGCGGTCTATATTCAACCATTTCAAGAGGTAGCATATGATCAAGAGTCAATGATATTAAATGAAAAAGTACAAGTCACAGTAAAGGCATTGGTGAAAAACACAGCTCCAGGAATTGATGGAATACAAACTGAAATCTTTCAACAAACTAATGTGGCACTGGAGGCACTCACTCATCTATGCCAAGAAATTTGGAAGACAGCTACCTAGCTAACTGATTGGAAGAGATCCATGTTTGTGGCCGTTCCAAAGAGAGGTGACCCAATGGAATACAGAAATCATAGAACAGTATCATTAATATCACATGCTAGCAAAATTTTGCTAAAGATAATTTTTAAATGGTTTCAACAGTACATCGACAGGGAATTGCTAGAAATTCAAGTTGGATTCAGAAGAGGACATGGAAGTAGGGATATCATTGCTGCTGTCAGCTGAGCATTCTTGGCTGAAAACAGAGAGTACCAAAAAGAAGTTTACTTGTGCTTTATTGACTTTGTAAAGGCTTTCCAACTGTGTGGATCATGACAAACCATTGCAAAGAATGGGTATTCTACAACACAGAGTTGTATTTGTGAGGAACTCATACATATACCAAGAGGCAGTCATTTGAACAGAACAAAGGAATACTGAATGGTTTAAAATCAGAAAAGATACGTGCCTGGGTTGTATCCTTTCACCGTACTTATTCAGTCTGTATGTTGAGCAAATAATCTGAGAAACTGGATCATATGAAGAAAAATGTGGCATCAGGATTGGAGGAATATTCATTAACCACCTGTGTTATACAGATGAGAGAACCTTGCTTGCTGAAAGCAAAGAGGACCTGAAATGCTTAATGAGGAGGATCAAAGGCTCCAGTCTTTGAACCTCAATATAAAGAAAATGAAACTCCTCACCACTGGACCAATAAATAACATCATGATAAATGGAGAAAAGATTGAAGTTGTCAAATACTTCATTTTACTTGGATTAATAAGCAATACTCATGGAAGCAGCAGTCAAGAAATCGAACAACATATTGCATTAGGCAAATTTACTGTAAAAGACCCCTTTAAAAGTGTTAAAGAGCAAAGATTTCAATTGAAAGACTAAGGTGCACCTGACCTCAGCCATGGTATTTTCAGTTGCCTTGTATGCTTATAAAAGTTGCACAATGAGTAAAGAAGGCTGTAGAAGAATTGATATATTTGAATTATGGGTTTGGATAAGAATATTGAAAGTATCTTGGACTACCAGAAGAACAAATCTGTTTTGTAAGAGCTACAGCCAGAATCCAGAATGCTCCTGAGAAGACAGGATACTAGAAATTTGTCTCATAGCTCGGACATGTTATCAGAAGGGACCAGTCTCTGGAGAAGGACCTCATGCTTAGTAAAGTGGAGTGCCAGTGAAAAAGAGGAAGACCCCCAAGGAGACAGACTGATACTGTGGCAGCAACAAAGGGCTTTATAGTCATCATTGTGAGGATGGCATAGAACCGGGCAGTGTTTTGGTCTGATGTGCATTGTTGTTATTGTTATATGCTGTGGAGTCGGTTCCAACTCATAGTGATCCTGTACAGGGTTTCCGAGGCTGTAAATCTTTATGGGAGCAGAATGCCTCATCTTTCGCCCACGGAACAGGTGGTAGTTTTGAACTGCTGACCCTAAGGTTAGCAGCCCGATTCGTAACCACTATGCTACCAGAGCTGTGGTTACGATGTGCATAGGGTCATTATAAGTTAGAACCAACTCAGTGGCACCTAACAAGTTCTCACTTCATCTTGCCCTCCATTTGTTGAGTTACTTCTTTTCTGTGGAGCTCAGCCCACGGGATTCTGGACAATGCTGGCTTGACTAAAGGCTTCCCTTCAGGCTGGGACCACTCAGCACTTCATGAAGCACATGGATTCTTCAGGCACGAAGTGAAGAGACCACACAAAATATGGACTCTAGGATAAACCCCTTTTCCCTCCAGCAGATACGAGTTTGGGAGATGCTTGTACCTTAGATTCCTTCCAAGAGTTAAATATTTCACATACTGTGAGAAAGCTGGCTTGATTCTGCAGCTGAAAGATCGCTTCTCTGGAGTCAACTTTTATTTGTCCAAAGGTGGAAAATGTGTTTTGAGTGCTCCTGAAGACAAGGAGTGACCCAGTTGAGATTTGCTGAGACCATAGATAGCATGGGGCCACATTACAGTTCAAGTTCTCTATGCCTGATGCTCTTCTAATGGAGTTGGGGGTTTTTTAGTCCATAGATACGACAAATTGAGACTTCATGAGAGGCACAATTCTCCCAAATCACTTAAAACTCATTTCATAAGAGCACTATTTGTATAGGCTCAGGCTTGCTGTTTAAAGAGAAGTGTTCAGTTTTGACAAAATTGCTTTGAACATGAACAATTTCCTCTTATTATGAAGTGCCTCATTTTTCAGCCACTCTATTACATTCTTACTCATGCATTCTTCTCATTCCTTGCTATCTTGTCTCTCTCTCTCAGACCCCTGAAGGCCAGAGACATCAGCTCCTCTCAACATGGGGTAGGTGTAGGAGTCAGAGTAGAGGGCCGAGTTTAGAGTGGGGGAGGAGGTTTTGTTGCTTTTTGCTAGAAGCCCTGGTATGATGTTGTTAAGTGCCATTGAGTCGGGTTTGACTCATTGCAACCCTGTACTGGGTTTTCAAGGACAGCTGGGGGTTTGAACTGCCAACTTTATGGTTTGCAGTCCAGTGCTGATCTTGCAATGCCCCCCTAAGAGTCCTGATATAGATTTGCTAAATAACCAACGGAATTAGACTGAAGAGTCAGCAGGAGAGCATTTCCTGGACTAGCCCACTCAAGGCTGGCCATACTTACCTATTCACCTCAGGGCCAACTGACCACATACCTGCTTTGCCTCAAGGCACAGACTGAAACTTGAGGGTCATAGTAAGCTCTTGTTTCCACAATGCTTCTCCCATAAATCTAGTTTGTACCTGTAAGTATGCGTTTTTGTTTTAATTTATAGTTTTCTGGAACAATAGTTTCCAGAAATCATCCCTGAAATGCAGTGCATGTCTCCCAAGGGAAGGGACTAACCATTCCCTGCCCCCAGGAGCCCGTGGTGGAGACCTTGAGCCCCCTCTCACTCCTTTAGTGACCTCAAGAGGCAGTCCTGCGCCAGAAGCCGCGACAGTAATCTCACTGTGACCTAGTTTAAGGGACTAAAGAAAAAATGAGATGGACATATTTTAAGGGAAAATGGAAAACAGATCTGCTGTATGACCATAGAGGAACCATGATTGAAAATGCATCAAGAGATTCTGAGGTCAGGTATCAATCATCATCTTCATCATCTCGCTGTAGAATAAGCAGTTTTCACCAAAACGTCGGTAAGAACCTCAAGGTTGGCAGTTTAAGCTCACCAACCGCTTCTCGGAAACCCTACACTGGGTAGCTAAGAGTCGGAACTGACTCCACAGCACTTAGCAACAACAGTTTGTGAACGTGATTAAAACCGGTAGAAACATTCCCCAGGAGGCGGCGCAAAGTCCTTCGGTTGCAGTGGTCAGAGAGGAAACCTCCAGAGCATAGAGCTCAGTTCCTAGATGGACCTTTCAGCACTTCCTCTCGTCGGCCTAAAACCGCGCCTGCGCGGTAAGGCTCTTCCTCTCTGGGCTTGGCACTAGGTGGCGGCGAGATGGTGAGTGTTGGTGTCTGTGCGGCCTGTAGTTCCATCTGTCTGCATCTGCTCTTCTGTTCGCTTCTTCCTAGCCCCGCTCAGCTCGCCGGCCCCAGTTCACGTCCTCCCCCTGAGTCCGTGCATCCCCGCATCCTGAGATACCGAAACCTAGTCCAGGGCGGGGGCGGCTTGGCGGGGTCTGGACCATCTGGGCCGGCTGAGTGAGGTGCCCTGCCCTGGTTCCTAGATTTACCTGACTGAATTGGGGGAGAATTAGGACATGGGAAGAGGGCAGGAAGCAGTTTTGTATGGAGGTCTTGGGACCTAGAAGGCGTGGGTCTCTGTTCCTAAATATGGCGGGTTTCTCTTGCTTCTTATTCCAAACAGGCTAAACGCACCAAGAAGGTCGGAATCGTGGGTAAATATGGGACCCGTTATGGTGCCTCCCTCAGGAAAATGGTGAAGAAAATTGAAATCAGCCAGCATGCCAAGTACACTTGCTCCTTCTGTGGCAAAGTAAGGACGCCCCCAGATGGGGCGGGCGGGAAGGGTGTCACTTGGTCTAGGGAGTTGGTAAGCGGTGCGCGGAGTCCAGGGTGCTGGGCAGTTAGAATTCCCCGTCTCCTCGTGATCAGTCATGGGGTGGGAAGGTAGTGATGCATTCGCACAGCTCCCAAGAGTTGTGAGTCTTGGCATCCAACCTCCTGCTTGTGTTGCAGGAGATTTTATGCCGTAAATATTCGAGTGTTTACTGTGTGCAGAAGTACTGTATTAAAAGTGTTTTTGTCTTTTTTTGGAGGGAAGGAGGATTTTTCTACACCCCATGACCAATGCAAATTTGCCACTGTTGCAATTGGCAGGGGAGGGTTAGCAATGTATATATGTAAACTCAACTGCACCACCTTCCGTGTTGTGTGTTCTTAACAGGCTCCTGGGTGCTGGTATGCTAAAAAGGCTTTTGTTTGGTTCACGGGGGAATTTGATTGTCTTTTACAGACCAAGATGAAGAGACGAGCTGTAGGAATCTGGCACTGTGGTTCCTGTATGAAAACGGTGGCTGGGGGTGCCTGGACCTACAAGTGAGTGCTTGTGTCTGGGATGTTTGGAAGTGTGTGCTCAAACCCAGGCGTCTGACGCTGCATGGGCTAGTTGTCACTTAATATCCACTTCACACTTGACATGGCTAGGGAAGCAAGGTTTTGTGGTTTTTTTTTTTCCTTCAAAGCAGATAAGCATTGCTTAAAATAGGAATTTTTTCATTCTTCCCAGAATAGAAAGACAGTGACTGAAAGAATAGTGTGATGCACAGACTACTCTCGTAGAGCCAGCGGGGTTATCATGATGCTCTGTCAGCGGCACTGAGTCTGGACTGAGCCTGGACTTGCTTTGAAATTTGAATCGGACACTCACTTTGACCAAGTATTAGTCTGGACATAGCTATGTAACCAGGCTTGTTGATGGTGTCTTCTTCTGCCATAATGTGTGCTTTCTAAGTGTAGGTTAGCCTCAGAGAACCATTCCTCCCTGTTTTATTTTTTTAATGCTTTGCTAGCTGAGCAATCAGCTGTGTGAGATCAGTTGTATCTACAAGAAGCCTGGGAGGCATGGCTGTTTTAAAGGATGAAGATGTGGATTGGGAGCCATTAGTTAGTGTTGGTTGAGTTTTTAGGTCACTAAAAGCAAAACTTGGTAGAGCTAATAATAATGTTAATACCGAGTCTCATGAGGCGAAATTGAAAAAGATCTAAACAGTAAGATTGTAATTTTGAAATGCAGTTTTGCAGCTGTGTTTTTACCTGGCTACTTTGGTGGAAAACCAGATTTGCTTTTCTTTCCAGCACCACCTCCGCAGTCACAGTAAAGTCTGCCATCAGAAGACTGAAGGAACTGAAAGACCAGTAGAAGCTCCACCACCTGAACCTGTCTAGCCTGTAATAAATGGGTTAATTTATATAACAATCACTTTGGTTTGTGACTTTAGTTGATGTATGTTCTGGTCAGTTCATCGGCTTTGAGATGTTGTTAAGTGCCATTGAGTCGGTTCTGACCCATAGCAACCCTGTATAGGGTTTCCGAGGAGCATGAGCTTGAACCGCCGACCTTGCAGTTCAAACAGCTTTGCAGTAAAAGTCCATCCCACCATTCTTCCCCTCAAACATCTCCAGGCCTTAATGTTAAAAACTGCTGAGTTGTTTTTTTTAAATCAATACTCTTTCAATGATTTTAGAGATAGGCCTCTCTTTTTGATGATTTGATATCTTCAGAAAACAATTTGAAGCAATTACATCTTCAGTTTATAGACACGAGGATTCGCAGGGCTTAATGACAAGTTTATATAGACAGACAATGGTCAAAGTTGCCACTTGTGATACAGATTCCTCAGGAACCTCAAACTGGTATGTCTGTCCTTTGTCCACTCCTAAACCAGAGTGATGTCAAAATGCAAGTCTAATTCTATAACCTAGATTTTGTTAACTTAATTTGTCTTCAAATCAAGACATGGTGAGTAGAAACAAAGCCAAAGACAGAACTGCTCCTTAGGATTTCTGAGTCTAGTTTAATCTCAATACTGTATTCCCGTTTATAGATGAGAAAGTTATGTTATTGTGAATAATGGAATTGAGGGTTTTGAACCCCTGCGCGTTTAACTCCAGAACAGTTTCCTAGACACTACTGCTTTTAACGGCTGAGTAATTTTAATGATAGTTGGAGTGTAAGGGGTGGGGGGGGGGGGCAGGCAGACTAATAGTAGAAACTAGTTAGAAGGCTGTTGTGCCAGCTGGTAGTTTGGTAGCTAAGGAAGTATGTGACTTTTCAAGACCACAGGGAGGTTGAGCTAGAGGTGATAACTGGACAAAACCCAAGCTATGCCTGCTGCAGATGGGAGGCCAAGAAGACTCAGAAATGTGCTTTTTTGGTTAGGAGAAAGGGAAAGCTTTACTATAAATTTCAAAAATGCAAGGAGATAGGGAGCTCTGTCCCCAGCTCTCCCTGAGGAGGGGAATTGGGTGTTTTATAGGGCTTTTGAAGGCTTTGAGGGATAAGCAGGGATAGATCATTATAAAAAATTACAAGAGCCTGTCAGGAGGCAAGAATGGGTATAAACCACTGCCCAGATGGTAAATGTTACGGTTTCTTGTGTACTGTTTCCAACCTCAGTGAACACTGATTCTTTATGTTCTGGTGGGTTGTAGCTGGGACTGGGACCAGGTCCTCATGTGTCAAGGAGCTGGGCTTACACAAAGAGACGTTACAAATGTTTATATTCATAGCTTCTGATTATGGTGAAGTACAGGTGGGGGAGGGTTTCCGAGGCTGTAAGTCTTTATGGGAGCAGAAAGCCTCATCTTTCTCCTGCGGAACAGCTGGTAGTTTTTAAGTTTTTATTGTGAATTAAGTGATAGTTTACATAGGAGAACATTAGCTTTACATTCATCCTATCATATCATTTTATTCCCTCCATGCATCATCAAACAACCAAAGGGTATAACCCACAAGTCTGCCCCCGTCCCCCTCCGCCAGCAAACATCCCCTCTCCCTCTCTGGGTCTAAAGTCCCCAGCCACTCCATCTCTCCATGTCATCTTCTCTGCCTCCATCTCTGGCATCACCGCTTCTCAGGGTTTGGTCCCCCACTCTGCTCTTTTCCCTTGATGTTCCCAGGGACCTTCGCTTCTGGATTGCAAAGTCAACCACTCCTTTCCTTTTGCTACAAAACATCCACCTTTACATTTCCAACCCTCAAGTCAGTCCTGATAGCAATTATTCACTATTGTACCACAAGAATCCTATCCCCATCTCCTTTCATCAGCCCCATCCAGATAGACTGGATGATACTCAATGGAGATTCTACCTTCCTTAGCGCCCTCTGGATCTCAGCTCCCTCTTGAAATCCTGTAAGCCAGTCACTTTTTTTTTTTTTTTGTAGCCCCCCCATTTTCAGTACCCAATGTCTAAGTTGCCTATCCTTGTCAACCTTGTGTACAGAGGAGGCAGGAATGACTAATGATTTTTTTTTTTAATGTTTTATTGTGAATTATGTTTACATGGGAGAACATAAAGTTTACATTCATCCTATCGTATATCGTTTCATTGCCATGGTTACAATCCCTTCCACGCATCATCAACCAAAGAGTATACCCTGCAAGCCTGTCCTCCGATCATCAGCACACAGCCCCTCTCCTTCTCTGGGTATAGAGTACCCAGCTGCCCCATGTCTCCACGTCATTGTCTCTGCCTCCATATCTGGTGTCACTGTTTCTCTCGGTAGGGTCCTACTCTCCGCTCTTCTCCCTTGATGGTCCCAGGGACCTCCCTTCCTGGACTCCCTCCTTTTGCTACAAAACATCCACCTTTACGTTTCCAACCCTCACAATCAGTCCTGATAGCAATTATTCACTGTTGTACCACAAGAGAGCTATCCCTATCTCCTTTCATCAGCCCCACCCAAACAGATTGGATACTACTTAGTTGAGATTCTACCTTCCTCCACACCCTCTGGATCTAGGTTCCCTCTTGAAAGCTTGTAAGCCAGTTGCTTCTTGCCTTTGTTGTTGTTAGGTGCCACCGTGTCAGTACCGACTCATAGTGACCTTATGCACAGCAGAAGGAAATACTGCCCGATCCTGGGCCAACCTTACTACTTGGCCAATCCATCTTTCTGGGAGTCTTCCTCTTTTTCTCTGACCCTCCCTCCATCTTACCAAACATGATATCCTCCAGTGACTGTTCCCTCCTGACAATATGTCTGAAGTATGAGATGATGGATGCCAGGATGGCTAAGCTTCGTCTCTCATACTTTGGACATATTGTCCAGAGGAAACAGTCGCGGAGAAGGATGTCATGCTGGGTAAGGTGGAGGGTCAGAGAAAAAGAGGAAGACCCCTATTGAGATGGATTGGCCAGGTGGCATCATTGATGGCCTCAAATGTGGCAGCCGTAGTGAGGTTGGCCCAGGATCGGACATTGTTTCATTCTGCTGTGCATGGGGTCGCTATGAGTCGGTTCCAACTCGATGGCACCTGACAACATGAGAGACGAAGTTTGGCCATCCTGACCTCCAAGGAACACTCTGGCTGCACTTCTTCCAAAACGGATCTACTGGTTCTTTTGGTAGCCCGTGGCACTTTCAATATTCTCCTCCAACACCACAACTCAAAGGCATCAATTCTTCTGTGGTCTTTCTTATTCACTGTCCAACTTTCACATGCACGTGAGGTTATTGAAAACATCATGGCTTGGGTCAGGCGCACCTTAGTCCTCAAGCTGTCATCTTTGCTCTTCAACATTTTAAAAAGGTCTTGTGCAGCAGATTTGCCTATTGCAACATGTCATTTGATTTCTTGACAGCTGCTTCTGTGAGTGTTGATAGGTGATCCAAGAATAATGAAGTCCTTGACAACTTCAGTCTTTTCTCCGTTAAGAATGTTGTCTGTTGGTCCAGTGGTGAGGATTTTTGTTTTCTTTACATTGAGATGTAATCCATACTGAAGGCTGTGCTCTTTGATCTTTGTCAGTAAATGTTTTAAGTCGTCTTCACTTTCAGCAAGCAAGGTTGTATCTGCATATCTCAGGTTGTTAATGAGTCTTCGTCCAATCCTGATGCCACGTTTTTCTTCATATAACCCAGCTTCTCAGATTGTTTGCTCAGCATACAGGTTGAATAAATATGGTGAAAGAATACAACCTTGTTGCACACCTTTCTTAATTTTAAAACATTGTGTTCCCATGTTCTGTTCAAACTCCCCCCCCACACACACACACACAATTTTGTGTAATCAATGTCCAAGTTGCTACCCCTGCCTACTCTGTATATGGCGCGGTGGGAATGATCCTCGCTGTAAAGATTTGTTTCCTCTTTTGAGCTACTGCATCCATAGGTGTAGATCAAGTTCATCAAATTATATCAGATTACTTTTTTTCCCTCTTCTTCTTGTTGAGCTGATCATCCAGTCATTGAAGCTAGGTCAAGTGGGTATTATCTGCAAGTGTTCTTATGCATATGCCCTCTCTTCTTATCAGCTGAATGCTTCACTCTCCACTCTAGTTCTCTGTGGCTATGTCACTGACTCTGGGTCCAAGAGTCCCCTGGACTTGCCACAGTGTTGGTCAACCAGGTCTCCAGCCAGGTTCACAGGAGTCTATTGAGTGTTGTGGCCTCTACTTTTTGATATTTGCTGTTATTGCTGGTGTGAGATGATATCTCGTTGTTTTGATTTGCATCTCTCTTTAACTAACAGCAGTTCCGTGGGAGAAAGATGAGGTGTTCTGCTCCCATAAAGATTTACAGCCTCGGAAACCCTTTGGGGTGGAAATGTTAGTTGTAGACAGAAGAATCAATGCTCCAGGTGCTAGGAGTTAGTGACCTCGCACCTGCTAGGATCTGCATGCTTTTGAAAAGGAGTTCTTGTTTGCTATGGAGACCTGTTGGAAAATGCCATCAAGTCGATTCTCACAGAGACCAACATTGTAAATCAAACTGACCTTATGGTCCAGTGCTTTATCCACAGTGCCACACCAGGACTTCTGATAGAGATCACACACTGCAGAGCTCTAAAGACCAAGTTTCTATGTGACATAAAGTACCCATCATCAAAAAGTTCATTTAATCCATAAAATCGGAGTCCTGGTTTGGTGCTATAGGATATAGCACAGGACTGCAAGGTCAGTTTGAACCTTAAGATCAGCGGTTCAAACTCCAGCTGCTCATGAGAAACCCTATACAGGGTCACTATGAATCAGAACCAACTCGCCGGCACTTAACAACAGTCCATAAGATCAGGTGTTTTTGCAGCAGGTTCCATTCTGAAGTGATATATATATAATTGGACCAGAAAAGATCCAGAGCTGGTGTGGACTCTCATTGACAGTTCCCCTGAAACATATTTGATTAATGTGCTTGGGCTGCTAGCTGAAAGGTTGGGAGTTCAAAACCACCCAGGCGACTTGGAAGAAAGGTCTGGCAATTTACTTTTTAAAAAATGTTTTATTGTGAATTACATGATCATTTACATGAGAGAACTTTAGTTTTACATTCATTCCATCGTATATCATTTCACTGCCATAGTTCCAATCCCCTCCATGCATCATCTTCCGACCAAAGGGTATATCCTAGAAACCCGCCCCCTACACTCCCCCCTTTCCCCCCACCCCCCAAAGTCTTCGGCCCACAGTCCCTTTCCCTCTCTGGATCCAAAGTCCCCAGCCGCTTCATTACTCCATGTCATCGTCTCTGTCTCTATCTCAGGCATCTCTGTCTCTCTGGGTAGGGTCCCGCTCTCGGCTCTTCTCCGTTGATGGTCCCAGAGACCTCCGCTCCTAGACTGGAGAAATAATCACTCCCTTCCTTGCTACAAAACGTCTACCTTTGCATTTCCAAGCCTCACAATCAGTCTTGATAACTATTATTCACTACAATATCGCGAGTTACCCATCAGTATTTCGTTTCATCAGCTCCGCCCAGACAGATTGGATAGTACTCACTGGTGATTCTGCCTTCCTCCATGCCCCCTTGCTCTAGGTTTCCTCTTGAAAGCTTGTAAGCCAGTCACTTCTTGCTTTTGTAGTCCCTCCCTCTCCATTTGGGTATCCAATGTCCAAGTTGCCCATCTCTGTCTACTCTGTGTGTGGAGGAGGTGGGAATGTTTCTTGCTATAAGGATTTGTTGCCTCTTTTGAGTCACTGCATTCGTAGGTATAGGTCAAGTTCATCAGATTGAATCAGCTCAATCTTCCCTGCCCCCCCCTCCTTCTTTCTTCTGGTTGAGCTCTGATCATCCTCCAGTCATCCGTGGTGGTCACATGGATACCATCTGCCTGTGTGGGTGTTCTTGTGCACATGCCCTCTCTTCCCATCAGCTGGCAGCTCCATTCTCCACTTGAGTCTTCGTGGTCATGGCAATCTACTTTTACAAAGTTAGCCACTGAAAATCGTACAGAGGAAAGATACCAAGCTACAGGACTCAAGAGTGCTATGGAGTCAGTTCTGACTCAGTAACACTGTAACAGGACACTGCCCAACCTTGAGCCTTCCTCACAGTTACTATGCCTGAGCTCATTCATTGTTTCAGCCACGATGTCAGTCAATCTTACTGAAGGTCTTTTTTGCTGACCCTATACCTGGTATGGAGTCCTGGTGTGGTGCTGTGGGTTAATGCACTGGACTGCAAAGTCGGTTTGAACCACAGGGTTGGTTCAAGTTCACCAGCCACTCCTCAGACATTCTATTCAGGGTCTTTATGGGTTGGAACCAAATCAGTGGTACTTAACAACAATACCTGGTGTGGAGTCATGATACGGCACTGGGGGTTAACGCGCTGCACTGCAGAGTCGGTTTGGACAGCAGTGTCTGCAGCTCAAGCTCATCAGTTGCTCTTTGGAAGCCCTATACAGGGTCGATATGAATCGCTATGAGTAGGAAGCAATTCAGTGGCACTTAACGTAGGATAAGCACTGGACTGCAAGGTTGGTTTGAACCACAAGGCTGGCGCTTCAAACTCAGCAGCAGTTCCTTGGAAACCCTATACAGGGTTGCTATGGGTTGGAACCGATGTGATGGCACGTACCAACAACATACCAAACATGATGGCATTGTCTCCAGACTGGTCCCTCATGAGAGCACATACAAGCTACGTGAGACCATGTCACCATCCCTCTCAGGCATTCTGGCTCTCATAAAGCATCTTGGAAGCATCACAGCAACGTGCAGACCACAACAGTGCGACAGATTGAGAGACAAGTAAATAAGGAAAATCACAACTAAAAATAGCATTGTTGTTCAGTGCCATCAAATCGGTTCTAACTCATAGTGACCCTGTATAGGAGTTTGAACTGACGACCTTGTGGCTAGCAGTCCAGTGCTTATAGTGCCACACCAGGACTCTAAGAATATCATGTTGTTGCTGTTAAGTGCTGTCAAGTCGGTTCTGACTCATGGTGACCCTGGTTTCCAAGGAACAACTGGCAAGTTTGAACTGACGACCTTGTGGCTAGCAGTCCAGTGCTTATAGTGCCACACCAGGACTCTAAGAATATCATGTTGTTGCTGTTAAGTGCTGTCAAGTTGGTTCTGACTCATGGTGACCCTGGTTTCCAAGGAACAACTGGCAAGTTTGAACTGACGACCTTGTGGTTCACAATCCAATGCTGATGCTATAGCACCACACCAGGCCCTACTGAACACCGAAAATAAGGAAGATAGTAAAATCAGCTAACAGGGAGAAGGAACAGCAGTAAAACAGACAGCAAACTTAAACACAAGGGAATCTAAAATACAATAGCTAAAATATATCTTCAAAGTGCTTCAAAGTCCATATTTTATGATTATATCCTTCAAAAATGAAGATAAAAGGAGTTTCCAAAAAACAACGCAGGAAATCTATCACTAGGAGACCAGTCAGAAAAAGTACAACTCCCAGAAGAAGATGTGAAGATGCAGGACGAAATAAAAAGCATCAGAAGGAGAAATCGGTAAGTAAATGCAGGTGAACATAGACTATTACAATTGGCAATCATTTGGGGGGTAATATGAAAACATTGAAACAATAGCATACACATCAGGAAGGAGGACAAACAATACAAAACACTCTTTTTACATACTCAAAATGGCACTGTTTATTATTTTAAGTACCACACTGTAAAAGTGTCTGCGGGGAGCCTCAAGAAATATCTGTTGTCCATGTTAATACTTTAAATTTATTGGCATTTGAAGAAACTCTGACAAAGATTCATTTGGTCAGATTACACATTTTTACAATATACTTTTCAAATGTAACTTGATTCACAGTTGATGTATTTCAAAGGTAGTCAGTGCTGAAATATTTACAAACTTCTAATAAAAATGGTTTAGAACGCAGACAGCTCTGCGTTGTTACCCTAAGGACTCTGACCAATCTGAGGAAGAAAGAAAACACTGAACAATCTCTACCTGCTCCGTCACTGACCCACACAAGTTTCTTTTCAGTAGCATCATTGGTCACTGAGTCTCCATTTTTTGCTTCCGTTTCTATTCTAATAAACGGAGACTTCCCTCCTCATTTACATTTACTCCATTTTATTCTACGGCTCTTTCCAAACCTCCCATTCCTACCATTTCTCATGGG
Organism: Chrysochloris asiatica; assembly: GCF_000296735.1. Classification (NCBI taxonomy): domain Eukaryota; kingdom Metazoa; phylum Chordata; class Mammalia; order Afrosoricida; family Chrysochloridae; genus Chrysochloris; species Chrysochloris asiatica. The sequence goes on from NW_006408628.1 coordinate 5,502,199, forward strand.
ATGAAATATAACTGTAGCTGTACTGCTTTGGGGAATCCTGGTGTAGCACTATAGGATAAGTACTGGACCTTAATGTTGGTTTGAACTACAAGGTCAGCAGTTCAAACCCACCAGCTGCTCCTCAGAAATGCTATACAGGGTGGCTGTGAGTTGGAACTGACTTAAGGCACTTACCAACAACATAGTGCCTCAGAATCCTGATGTAGCGCTGTAGGATAAACACTGGACTGCTAACCACAAAGTTGATGGTTCAAACCCACCAGCTGCTCCCTGGAAACCTTATAAAGTGTCGCTTTGAGTCAGAACCAACTCGACGGTACTTAACAACAGTCTCCCTCAACAATTCCTATGACTTCTATATTTCCACTGATTCTAACTTCCTGTTTATATCTGGCCACCTCTCTCTGGGTCTCCAGTTCTGCATTTCCAGAGGTGGGGGATTTTTCTTTCAAAATGTCTTCTACATCTACCTATTCTAGCTAGTATCACTCGACTATGGGCCCCTTGCTTACTCACATCAGGATAATTATCAGTTTTTCTGATTAGTCTCCTTTGTAATTTTTCACACTTCAGTCCATTTTGTGTACCATAATTAGATGATTGTTTCTAAAACACCATTTGGAATCCTGGTGTAGTTCTGTAAAGATAAGCACTGGACCGCTAACTGCTAGGTCATCTGTTCAAACTCTCCAGTTGTTCCTGTGTCAGAAGCAACTTGACGGCACAAGAGCAACAACCACAAAACACTATTGAAATTGTGTTACTAACTCAGAAACCTTCAGTGGCTTCCTATGGCTAAAAGTGATAAATTCCTTAACACTGCATTCAGAGCTTTTTATAGTTGGACCCACACCGACTTCTGTCTTCCTCACCTTCAAGCACTCACCCTCAATGATAGGTTTTCTAACTCCTTCCAGACTCTTCTAGAACTTTCCAGATCGTGGCTAACTACACCTGTAATAGAGTAAGCCTAAATGCAATAACTTCATCAAGATTATTTTGTTTCTTCTTCCCTACCTATCCCTTCTTGCCTTCTGAGCTTCATCCTTGGACAAATGCTACCCTTTAGATCTCATATGATTGATTGTACCTCGCTGGTGTTATTCACCTTTTAGGCCTGTCTACTGGAGTACTGGTGTGGCGCTGTGGGCTAATGCATCAGACTGCAAAGCCATTTGAACTGCAAGGTTGGTGGTTCACTGGTTGCTCCTCGGAAACCCTATACAGGGTCGCTATGGGTCAGACTCAATGGCACTTAACAACAATAACAACATTGTTTGATTGGAGTCCAGGGTATGACGCTGTGGATTAATGCACTGGACTGCAAAGTTGGCTTGAACCACAGGGTCAGCAGTTCAAGTTCACCAGCCGCTCCTCAGAAACCCTATACAGGGTCACTATGAGTCAGAGTCAAGTCGATGGCACTTAACAACAACAACAGTTTGATTGAAGGTTGAGCCATGAGGGTGAGTTCAGTTGCAGGATTGGAGGGCATCTAAGGAGCATAGAGTTAGTCTTTTTATTTTATTTTTTAAGGTTTTATTGTGAATTATATGATAGTTTACATGGGGGAAGATTAGCTTTACATTCATCCTATCTATCATATTTCGTTTCATTGCAATGATTACAATCCCCTCCAAGCATCATCAAATAACCAAAGGGTACACCCCATGAGCCTGCCTTTCAGTTGTTGCACACAGACCCTCTCCTTCTCTGGGTCCAGAGTCCCCAGCCGCTCCATATCTCCACATCATCATCTCTGCCTCCATCTCTGGCATCACTGCTTCTATGGGTAGGGTCCTTCACTCTGCTCTTCTCCCTTGATGGTTCCAGGGACCTCTGCTCCTGGACTGCAAAGTTAATCACTACCCTCCTTGCTACAGAACATCTCCCTTTACATTTCCAACCCTCACAGTTAGTCCTGATAGCAATCATTCACTATTGAATCACAAGAGTCCTATCGCCATCTCCTTTTATCAGCCTCATCCAGACAGGTTGGAAACCACTCAGTGGAAATTCTACCTTCCCCTACACCCTCTGGAACTAGGCTCCTTCTTGAAAGCTTGTAAGCCAGTCACTTCTTGCCTTTGTAGCACCCCCATTTTGGGTAGCCAATGTCTAAGTTGTCTATCCCTGTCTACTCTGTATGGAGAGGGTGGGAATGATCCTTGCTGTAAAGATTTGTTCCCTCTTTTGAGCTACTACATCCATAAGTATAGGTCAAGTTCATCAAATTGTAGCAGATTAATCTTTTGAGTTCTGATTATCCCGTCATTGAAGCTAGGTCAAGTATGTGGGTACTATCTGCAAGTATGTGTGTTCTTGTGCATTTTCCCTCACTTCATATCAGCTGGATGCTTTATTCTCTGCTCTAGTCCTCTACGGCCATGTCTCTGTCTCTGGGTCCAGGAGTCTCCAGGTCTTGACATATTTCTGGCTAACCAGGTTTCAACCTAGGTTGACAGGAGTGTATTGAATGTGGGCGGACGTAGCTCACAACTTCATTGCCGTTTTCCCCCCACTTCCCTTTATTGGTGACCAGTGTGGTCACCAGCAAGACCACATGCCTGCTCGTGTATTTCCCTTGAGTCTCAGTCTTAGAAGAGGGTTTGCCTTGAGGAGATCTGACTGCTTGCCTTCATTGCTTCCTGGCAAACAACTGCTTGTTCTTGTAGTAGTCAATCAGACTGTTGTTATTGTTTTTGATTTTTCCTGCTGGTCTTTCTTTCAAGAAGTATCTCCTGTTCTTCTAGCTGCTCCAGGCTGGTCTGCTTGTCCTTTCAAGTGAAAATTTCCCACCTCTGAAGATTCTGGATGGGGATCAGGATTCCACCTGTGGTCTTATGCAATCATAGACCTAGTCTTGGAGGTTTCAACATCTATAAGAGCCTGATCTTTTTTTTTTTTTTTAAGTTTTTATTGTGAATTGAGTGAAAGTTTATAGGGTAGATAATCAGTTTTACATTAAATAATTCATATACTTTGTTTCATTACAATGATTATAATCCCCTCCATGTATCATCAGTTAACAGTATTTCTCTCTATTCATTTTATCTCTTTTTTTTTTTTTTTTAAACACTCAGACGTATATAATAATTTAAACCACAAAAGGGCACAATCCTGGCCGCCAGCTCTCAGTCCCTCTTTTTCCAGGAATCTAGAGTCCTCAGCTGCTCCCTCTCTTTATGTCCCCATCTCTGGTGTCACTGCTTCTCTTCCTGGTCTCTTTTTTAAATGATTATTTTGAGATTTTCCTCCCACTCTATCCAGGGCCTTCTATTAGGATCCCTTTCAGAATGTCTGCAGTGGTAACTAAGCACCATTTAGTTCTTCTGGTCTCTGGGTTGTGGAGGCTGCAGTTCACTTGGTCCGTTAGTCCTTTGCATCTTTGATTTTCTTCACTCTTCTTTGCTAAGAACCAGACAGCACCAAATAAATTCTGATCTATTCTTGAATGCTCCACTCAATTCCAGAAGGCTGAGTGGAGATGACAACTCTTCCATGCATAGCCACTCTATGACTCGGGGAAAGGGCAGAGCCTACCTTTTGAGGGTTCACTTGACTGGAAAGGCCTAGTTCTGTGAGCTGAGCATTTATAATATACATACTTCCACCTAGGAACATAGCTGAGGGGTTCCAAAACCCTGCTAAAATAGTCTGAATGTTTCTGTAGCGTTAGGGAGGCATCAAACTAAATCAAATAGAAGTTATGGTTTCTCTATTATTGTTAACTGTCGTCAAATTGATTCTGACTGACAGCCACCCTGTATGGGGTTTCCAAGGAGTGGCAGGTGGGTTTGAACTACCAACCTTGTGGTTATTATGTTGTTGTTGTTGTATGTCATCAAGTCAGTACCGACTCATAGTGACTCTATGCACAACAGAATGAAACACTGCCCGCTCTTGCACCAACCTCACAATTGTTGCCATGCTTGAACCCATTGATTCTGCCACTTTGCCAACCCATCTTGCTGGGGGTTTTCCTCTTTTTCTCTGATCTTCCACCTTACCAAACATGATATCCTTCTCTAGCGACTGGTCCCTCCTGACAATATGTCCAAAGTATGAGAGACAAAGTTTGGCCATCCTGGCCTCCAAGGAGCACTCTGGCTGTACTTCTTCCAACACAGATCTGTTTGTTCTTTTGGCATCACTTTCAATATTCTTCTCCAACACCATAACTCAAAAGCATCAATTCTTCTACAGTCTTCCTTATTCACTGTCCAGCTTTTGCATGCATATGAGGTTATTGAAAATACCATGACTTGGGTGAGGTGTACCTTAGTCCTCAAGCTGTCATCTTTGCTCTTCAACACTTTAAAAAGGTCTAGTGCAGCAGATTTGCCTAATTCAATACGTTGCTTGATTTCTTGGCTGCTGCTTCTATTAGTGTTGATGGCTGATCCAAGAAAAATGCAGTCATTGACAACTTCAATCTTTTCTCCATTGATAAGAATGTTGTTTATTGGTCCAGTGGTGAGGATTTTTGTTTTCTTTACATTGTGATATAATCCACACTGAAGGCTCTGGTCTTTGATCTTCATCAAAGTCTCTTAGGCTGTTTCAAAAAGGTATTTGAAATGAACAAATGATTGGTTTTGCAGAATTCTATCATGCACTCTCCAGCATCATTTCTACCAAGGCCATATTTTCCAACTACTGATCCTTCCTCTTTGTTTCCAACCTTTGCATTTCAATCACCAGTAATGAGCAATACATCTTGATTACATGTTTGATCAATTTCCGATTGAGGAATTTGGTAGAATTCCTCAATTTTATCCTCACTGGCATTAGTGGTTGGTGCGTAAATTTGAATAACCGTGGTATTAACTGGTCTTTCCTGTAGACACATGGATATTACGCTATCACAGACAGCATTGTATCTCATGACTGATCTTGACATGTTCTTTTTGGCCATACCATTCCTCTTCAATTTGTCATTCCCAACATAGTAAACCATGTGGTTGTCAGATTCAAAATGGCCAATACTGATCCATTTCAGCTCACTAATGCCTAAGATATCGATGTTTTGTGTTCCATTTCATTTTGACAACTTTCAATTTCCGATTTTCCTAGAATCATACTTCGTCCATTCCATGTTCTGATTATTAATGGATATTTACAGCTGTTTCTCTTTATTTTAAGTTGTGCCCCATCAACAAATGAAGGTCCTGAGGGCTTTACTCCCATGGTCTTTACTCCATTTGCGTCATCACAGTCAACTCTACTTTGAGGAGGCAGCTCTTCCCCAGGCGCATTTTGAGTGCCTTCCAATCTGAGGGACTCATTTTCCAGCACTATATCTGACAGTGTTTCTCTGCTATTCATAAGGTTTTCAGTGACTAAATATTCTGAAATAGTTCATCTCTCCTTCTTCCTAGTCTGTCTTCGACTAGAAGCTCACCTGAATTCTGTCCACCGTGGGTGACCCTGCTGGTATTTAAAATACCCATGGCATAGCTTTCAGAATCACAGCAACTCACAAGCCACCACAGTACGACAAACTGACAGATGAGTGGTGGTGGTTACTTTGGTAACTGTTAAAAGAATAGAAAATAATGTAAAACTAAGAAAAATATTGACTGGAAATAGACTAAGGCAATCAATCAGAAGGGATAGAAAAAGATTTGATGGTACAAATAGTACACCATACTGAGAGTGAATTTAAATAGTCTATATACAAATTCTATGAATTTACATATTCTATATATATATGAAGAGGACTTGAAACATTTACTTATGAAAATTAAAGAGCACAGCCTTCGATATGGATTACGTCTCAATGTCAAGAAAACAAAAATCCTCACCACTGGACCAATAAACAACATTCTTATCAATGGAGAAAAGATTGAGGTTGTCAAGGACTTCATTCT
>NW_006408628.1:5508511-5527328 GCF_000296735.1 Chrysochloris asiatica
TGGCATCATTGATGGACTCGGGGGTGGCAGCGGTGGTGAGGTTGGCCCAGGATCGAGCATTGTTTCGTTCTGCTGTGCATGGGGTCACTATGAGTCTGTTCCGACTCGATGGCACCTGACAACAACATATACAAACATAGGAGCTCTGGTAGCGTAGTGGTTACGAATCGGGCTGCGAACCTTAAGGTTTTGAAACTACTAGCTGCTTTGCAGGAGAAAGATGAGGCTTTCTGCTCCCATAAAGATTTACAGCCTTGGAAACCCTGTACAGGGTTGCTATGGGTCGGTACCGACTCGACGGCAGTTAACAACAACAACAACATATACAAACATGGAGTCCTGATGTGGCACTGTGGGCTGATGCATCAGATGTTTGAACTGCAAGGTTGGTGGTTCAAGCTCACCAGCTGCTCCTTGGAAACCCTATACAGGGTTGCTATGGGTTGGAATTGACTTGACGACACTTAACAACAACAATAACAATATCCAAGCCTATATAGGCATGTAGTTGTTGTTGTTAGGTGCTGTCAAGTTGGTTACAACAGAAAGTGATCATGTTATATACAACAGAACAAGACTCTGCCCCGTCCTTGCTGCATCCTCCCCATTGTTATATTTGAGCCCGTTGTTGCTGTTACTGTATCAATCTACCTCATTGCAGGTCTGCCTCCGTTTCATTTTTCCAAGAATGATGTCCCTCTCTAGGAACCTGTCCATTTGACATGTCCAAGGAACGGAGACGAAGTTTAGCTATCCTTGTTTCTGAGGAGAGTTTGGGCTGTACTTCTTCCAAGACAAATTTGTTTGTTCTTCTGGGAGTCTTCTGCACTTTCAATATTCTTTGTCAACACTGTAATTCAAATGTAACTGATTCTTCTACGGTCTTCCTAATTTACTGTCCAACTTTCACAAGCATATGAGATAAGTGGAAATATCATGACATGGGTCAGGTGCACCTTAGTCCTTAAATGGACATGTTTGCTCTTTAACATTTTAAAGACATCTTGTGCAACAGATTTGCCTAGTGCAATATGCTGTTGGATTTCTTAACTGCTGCTTCCATGGATACTGATTGTGGATCCAAACAAAATGAAATCTTTGATAACTTAAATCTTTTCCCTATTTATCATATGATTTACTGGTCCAGTAGTGAGGAGTTTAATTTTCATTATATTCAGGTTCAGTATAGTCTCTGATCTTCTCAGTAAGCATTTCAGGTCCTCTCTGTTTCCACCAAGCAAGGTTCTGTCATCTGCATATCACAGGTTGTTAACGAGTTTTACTCCAATCCTGATGCCATGTTCTTTTTCATATAATCCACCTTCTCAGATTATTTGTTCAACACACAAATTGAATAAATATGGTGAAAGAATACAACTCTGATACACACATTTTCTGATTTTAAACCATTCAGTGTGCCCTTTTACTGTTCGAACAACTTCCTCTTGGTGTATGTACAGGTTCCTCATGAGCATAATTTTGTGTTCTGGAATACCTATTCCTTGCGATGTTATCCATAATTTGTTATGACCCATACATTTAAATAGTCAATGAAGCACAGTTAGACTTCTGTCTGGTATTCTCTGCTTCCAGCCAAAGAGCTATCTGATATCAGCAATGGTATCTCTAATTCAACCTCCTCTTCTGAAACTGGCTTGAGTTTCTGGCAGCTCCCTGTTGACATACTGCTGCAACCATTTTCAAATTATTTTAAGCAATTATTTTAATTGCATGTGATATTAATGGTATTGTTCTATGATTTACACATTCCATTGGGTCACCTTTGTTAGGAATAGGAACGAACATAGATCTCTTCAGTTGGTCAGGTCTTCCCCGTTTCTTGGCAGAACCAAGTGAACACCTCTGGAGAGTGCTGCATCTGTTGAAAATTCTATCACCGTCACTTCCTGGAGCTTTGTTTTTGGCCATTGTCGTCAGTGCAGCTTGGACTTCTGCCTTCAGTACCATCAGTTCCTGATCATATGATACCTCTTAAAATGACTGAACATTGACCAGTTCTTTTTAGTACAGTGACTGTGTGTTCTGGCTGTCTTCTTTTTATGCATTCTGCATCATTCAATATTTTGCCCAAAGAATCCCTCTGTATTGTAATCCAAAGCTTGATTTTTTTCTTCAGCTCTCTCAGCTTGAGAAATGCTGAATATGCTCATCTTTTTCTAAATCTCTGTCTTTGCACATTTCATTATAATACTTTACTTTATCTTCTTGAGCTACCCTTTGAAACTTTCTGTTCAGCTCTTTGATGTCATAATTTCTTCCAGTGCCTTTATTTCTCTAGGTACTTTAGCAAGTTTCAGAGTCTCTTCTGACATCCTTTTTTTTTTTTTTTCTTTCCTGTCTTTATAATACCCTTTTACTTTCTTCAAGTATGATGTTCTTGATGTCATGATACAGTTGTTCTGGTCTCCAGTCATTAGTGTATAATGTATCAAATGTATTCTTTAGATATTCCCTAATTTCAGGTGGGATAAACTCAAGGTCATATTTTGGCTCTATGAGGTGGTTTTAATTTTCTTCAACTCCAGCCTGAACTTGCATCTGAGCAGTTGATGGTGTCTTTCACAGTCAGTCCCTGGTCTGCCTTTGGCTGTTGATATGGAGTTTCTCTATCGTCCTTTCCCATGATGTCGTCAATGTGATTCCTGTGTATTCCATCTGGTGCTGTTGAAAGAAGATATTTGTAATGAAGAAATCATTGGTCTTGCAAAATTCTTTCAAGTGACCTCCAGTATAGTTTCTATCACCAAGGCCATTATTTTCCAACTTCTGATTCTTGTTTCCAACTTTTGTATTCCAACCACCAGTAATTATCAACACATCTTGATTGTATGTTTGCTCAATTTCAGATGGAAAAATTTGGTATATTTTTCAATGCCATTATCATTTGATTTAGTGGTTATTATATAAACTTGACTAGTAGTGGTATTGACCAGTCTACCTTATAAGCATATGGATAGTATCCTATCACAGGCAGGATTGTACTTCAAGATAGATCTTGAAATGCTATTTTTGATGATGACTACAATACCATTCCTCTTCAATCTGCTGTTCCAAACATAGTAAATCATATGCTGGACCCATTCAAGTTGGCCAATCCCAGTCCATTTCAGCTCACTAGTGCCTAGGATATCAATCTGTATATGTTCAATTTCATTTTTGAAAACTTCCAGTTTTTCTAGATTCATACTTCATACATCCCACATCCCCATTATTAATGGACGTTGGCAGATGTTACTTGTATTGAGGAGGCAGCTCTTTCCCAGCTGTATTTTGAGTGCTCATCTTCTGGCTCTATATCAGACCGTGTTGTGCTGCTGTTCATAAGGTTTTCAGTGGCTAACCATTCAGAAGTGGTCTGCCTCTCCTTCCTCCTAGTCTGTCTTAGTCTGGACTAAGCTGAAACCTGCCCACCAGGAGTGACCCTGCTGGTATTTAAATGCCCATAACATAGCTTCCAGCATACAGCAACACTGAAGTCACCACAGTACGACAAACTGATGGACAAGTGATTGGGGCCCGTAAATAACACCATGATAAAAGGAGAAAGGATCACAGCTCTCAGACTTCATTTTGTTGGGATCCACAGTTAGTGCTCATGGAAGCAGCAGTCAGGAAATGAAACACGTTGAATTTGGCAAACCTGCTGCAAAAGACCTGTCTAAAATGTTAGAAAGCAAAGATGTCACTTGGAAGACTAAAGTATGCCAGTCTTGGGACGAGTTCTCTAGAGAAGCAAAAGCAGTACAACTTATACACCCCCCCCACACACACACACACAAAGAGAAGATAAAGAAATGGCTCACAATTGTAGAGGTTGGAATCCCAAAGTCCAGATCAGATGAATTAAGATCGGCAGACTTGGTAGGCAAGCAGGTCTGCCAGGCAGACAGCAGACAGAGCAGTGGACAGGCAGTAGAGCAGGTCAATGATCCAAGTATAAAGAACTAGAGGTTGGAGGACATGCAAGGTCCAGACCCAGCAGAAAGCAGCTAAGCTTTGCTTGAGTTTCATTATATTGGATGCAGGTTACACTTCCAAGGAAATATTCTTTCAACTGATTGGTTGCTCATAGCCAATCATCAAAGAGTTCACTACACTGTTCATAGCCAATTATAATAGAGTTAACTACACACTGTAAAGTCCTTGGGTGGTGCTTTGGGTTAATGCATTGGACTGTAGGATCAGTTTGAACTGAAAGGTCACTGTTTCAAGCTCACCAACCACTCCTTGAAAACCCTCTACAGGGTTGCTGTGAGTCGGAACCAACTCGACAACACTTAGTAGTAGATCTCACATTTTAACTGCCAAACCATAAAAAATCTTAACTATCTCAACACTTGACCCAAGCCATGGTATTATCAATTGCTTCGTTTGTATGTGAAAGTCAGATTGTAAATAAGGAAGACAGTAGAAGAATTGATGCATCTGATTTATGGTGTTGGTGAAGAATATTGAAAGCACCATGGAGTGTCAGAAGAATAGACAAATCTTAGAAGCAGTTCAGTCAGAATGCTTCTTAGAAACAAGGATGGTGAGATTTCATCTCTCATTCTTTGGACATGGTGTCAGAGGGGCGGCTTCCTGGAGAAGGACAGCATGGCTGGTAAAGTGGAGGGTCAGTCAAAAAGAGAAAAACCTCCAATGAGTTGGACTCACACAGTGGCAGCAAAAATGGGCTCAAACATCACACCTAGTGTGAGGACGACACAGGACCAGCCACAGTTTCATTCTGTTGTGTACAGCGTGACTATGAGTTGGAACTGATTCAACAACACTTAACCACATTTAATGTTCCAGCTGTGAGGATTTAATTTCATTTCCAATGTTCCACTGCTATTCATAAAGGTTTCAGTGGGTAACCCTTCAGAAATGGTCTGCCTTTCCTTCTTCCTAGTCTGTCTTATTCTGGAAGCTCTGCTGAGTCTTGTCTACCCTTGGATGACTCTGCTGTCCTTTAAAATACTGGTAACAAAGCTTTCAGCATCACAGCAACACACAAGCCACTCCAGTGCAGCAAGCTGACAGAGGAGTACTGGAATGCAAAACTAGCCACTGTATGAAGATCAGGGGACAGGGAGAAGGACGACTATGTGAAGCATAGGGCATTTTTAGGGAAGTGAATCTTACGTTAATAGTAGGTACCTGACATTCTACACTTTTCAAAATCCATTGACTTGTACAACACAAAGTGTGAACGTAATATAAACTATGGACTTTAGTTAATAATCATACATCAAAATATTGGTTTATCAACTGTTAAAGATATACCATAGTAATGTAAGATGTAACTCATAGGCGAACATGTCAGTGGGGAAAAAAGGAGATATATATCTACACAGTTTTCTGTAAACCTAAAACCAATCTAAAATATTTGTGATTATCCTAAATACATATACATGTTATTGTTGTTAAGTGCTGTTGAGTTGGTTCCAACCTATTGAGACCTTACATAGGGTCTGAGGTGAGCTTGAACCACTGACCTTGCTGTTCAAACGGCTTTGCAGTTCAAACTCGCCGTGCCACACCAGAACTCTCTCTCTCTCTCTCTCTCTCTCTCTCTCTCTCTCTATATATATATATACATATATATTTATTATATATGGTGGTCATGATGTGCTGTGGAGTTCGTTCTGACTCATAGTGACCCTGTACAGGGTTTCGGAGGCTGTAAATCTTTACGGGAGCAGAAAGTCTCATTTTTCTCCTGCAGAACAGCTGGTAGGTTCGAACTGCTGACCTTGTGATATAAAGACTGCCAAATTAGAGTACATACCCAAAGTATAAAATTTTCAGAAAGGCATGCCTAAAGTATGAAGTTGTGGATATTATAGGGCCCTGGTGGCACAATGGCTAAGGATCGACTGCTAACTGAAAGACTGGTGGTTCAAACCCACCCCCTGCTACTTGGGAGACAGATGTGGCTCTGCTTCACACAGAGGAAACACTACGGCTCAGTTCTGCTCTGTCCTGTCATGTCACTGAGTTGGATATGACTCACTACAATGTTTGTTTTGTTTTGTTTTGATGGTTACAAGTAGTAAAATATAAGCCTACAGATATACATTAAACATAAAGATAGAGACAAGTTGAAAATAAAAAGCAAAATATATAACATGCAATAATTCGTCCATGAAATTGAATCAAATTTATATTACTATCTGACAAAGGAAACTTTAAGGAACATAATGGAAGTAGCATAGTGGTTACGAATCAGGCTGCGAACCTCAAGGTCAGCAGTTAGAAACTACCAGCTGTTCCATGAGAGAAAGATGAGGCTTTCTGCTCACGTAAAGATTTACAGCCTTGGAAACCCTGTACAGGGTCTCTATGAGTCAGAACCAACTCAACGGCACATCCCCACAACCAAAAGAAACTTTAAGGCAAAAGGCATTACTAGAGATGAAGAGGGGCATCATGTTTTGAAACATTAATGGGTTTTTGACATTTTTAGTCATTGACAAAAAAATGTGAAACACTAGATATGTGGATGCTGATGGTTGTTCTTGAGGAACTGAAGAACTTCTAGAAACAAACTAGAGGAAATCAAGACATAATAAAATATATAGTCAATGCTAATGGACATTTTGTTATAAGAGACCAGTCCCTGGAGAAGGACATCATGCTTGGTAAAGTGGAGGGTCAGGGGGGAAAAAAAAGAGAAAGACCTCCAATGAGATGAAGTGGCAGCAATAATGGGCTCAAACTGGGCGATTATGAGGATGGTGCAGACCCAGGTGGTGGGTTCATTTGTCATGCATAGGGTCGCTGTGAGTCGGAATGACTCATTGGCACCACAGCATATACATTGCACTTAGAGTTCTGGTGTGACGCTATAACTGCTCATCATGCAGTTGGATGTTCAAACCCATCAGCCACTCCTTGGAAGCCCTATGCAGGCTTTGTTAAGCGCCATTAAGTTAGAACCGACTTAATGGCGCTTAACAATACTTTGGCTTTGGGACCAAATTGATTTAACTAAAATTTGGGGGGATCTAGCTTGTTCATTGGAGCCCTGGTGTGGCGCTGTGGGTTAATGCGTCAGACTGCAAAGCCGTTTGAACTGCAAGGTCGACGGTTCAAGCTCACCAGTTGCTCCTTCGAAATCCTATACAGGGTCACTATGGGTCGGAATCGACTTGACAGCACTTAACAACAACAAGAAGCTTGTTCGTTAGAAAAAATCACTTATCTAGAGAATTCTCATTCTTTAACAAAGCAGAGACATTTGGATTGGCTGCACGAAGTCCCGGTGTGGTGCTGTAGGATAAGCACTGGACGGTTAACTGCGAGGTTGGCAGTTCAAACCCACTAGTCGCTCCTTGGATTTTTAAGAATCGTTTATGAGTCAGAACAGACTTGACTGCATTGTCAACAACATTGACTGCAAGCATCATATAAAACACTAGGGGGCGGTAGAACATAAGTGAAAGAAACCACCTTGCCAGGTCTAAGATTTGGAGCATTCATCTTGAGGGCATACATAAAACGGTTAAGAACTTGTGTAAAGTTGCAGTTTGTTAAGTTGTTAGGTGCCGTCGAGTCGGTTCCGACCCATAGCGACCCTGTACAGGGTTTCCGAGGGTGTAAATCTTTACGGGAGTAGAAAGCCTCATCTTTCTCCCGCGGAGCGGCTGGTAGTTTCAAACCGCTGATCTTAAGGTTCGCAGCCCCATTCATAACCACTACGCTACCAGAGCTCACTAAAGTTGCAGTTTAGTAACTACTAAATTATTTAAAATTTTCCATAGTGCTATAATTTGAGCAAGCCTACTAAAACGCAGAAAAAAGGAGCACAAAAGAAGTTCATAATTATAGGTCTTGTGGGACAAGCAACCCACTAATATATAATTAAGATAAATTTGCATATATCCTTAAGGGTCTGCTCCTTTGAAGAGAAATGTTTAAGTCAGTGCTTTTATGTTGCTGATAATATTGAAGATCTTTTTTTTTTTCAGTTGAAAAGACAAAACTCTATTGCAGTGATAATTGTTGTTGTGTTGAGTGCCCTTGAGTTGTTTCTGACTCCTAGGGACCCTGTGTAGAGTTTCCCAGGAGCGGCTAATGAGTGCAAAGTGCTGACATTGTGGTTCAAATCGACCTTGCAGTCCAGCGCTTACCCTCCAGTGTAACACCAGGATTGATTTTTACTGAATGAGATTTAAATGTATTAAGTTGCTGTTTTTGTTAAGTGCCATTGAGTTCTTTTGAAAGAGGGAAAAAGTAAATACACCATCTTAAACTCTATGCTTCAGTTGCCATCTCAACATTTTTTGCATGTCCAACTCAGTGACATCAACTACATTCATCATGTTGTACAACCACCACCTACATCTTTGTTGTTGTTAAGTGTCATCGATTCAGTTCTGACTCACAGTAACCCTGTAGAGGTTTTCTGAGAAGCAGCTGGTGGGTTTGCATGACCAACCTTGTGGTTTGCCGTCCAGTGCTGATCCTAGCATCACACCAGGTGTCCTCCTATATCTTTGTTGTTGTTGTTGGTGGTGGTAAGTGCTGTCCTGTATAAGGTTTCCAAGGAGCAGCTGGTGTGTTTGAACCGTCCCCCTTGTGGTTCAAACCTAACTTGCAGCCCAGTGCTTTATCCCACAGTACCACACCAGGACTTTGCCTACATCTTTGTTGTTGTTGTTGTTGTTGTTAAAGGCCATTGAGTCGGTTCCAATCCATAGCGACCCTGTATAGGGTTTCCAAAGAGTGGCTGGTGAGCTTGAACCACTGACCTTGCAGTTTAAATTGACCTTGCAGTCCAGCGCATTAATCCACAGCACCACACCAAGTTTTATTCACTCTGAAAATGCACTCCTGAGTACAACCAGGGTTATGAAGACATTCTCTCAGAGTGGCTGTCGTTTCGTTTTGTCTTAACAGGAGCAGTTTAGGAATAAGTGCTTTAGCTCCAAGGAGGCCGTCCACAGCCAGCAGTCCTGTAGGAGCTAAACACTGGAAGCCAGAGCCAGGAGCCAGGGCATGAACTTGGGGGATTTTGAATCGCCCCATAATTTTCACTTGTTCACTCTCCTTCTTATGGACAACAGGCATCATCTTAATGTATGTCAAAGCTTTGCAAAGATACTTCCAAAACTTTCGGACACGGCTCCTTCCAGCCTCTCTAAACCCCACTGAGGCTGACCTTTACTGCCAAGGTCATACCTCCCTTCTGGGAGGGTGGTGGATTTGGCCATGCTGTGCTTGGTATTATTTAGGGCCGTGGAGTCCTTTCGACTCATAGTGACCCTGCAGAGGATTTCCCAGGCAGAAAGCTTCATTTTTTCCTGAGGATCGCCTGGCAGGTTTGAACTTCGGACCTTATGATTCGCAGTCCAGTGCTTATCATATGGAGCCACTGTGCTCCCCCATGCTGTGCTGGGGGATCCCAAAACACAGGAACTCTAGCTCCACAGAATAAAGGCTCTTGTCTTCTTCCCTTCTCCTCTGGGACCCCCACAGTGCAGCTCGGCATGGAACCAAGTCCTCAGGGGAGCTCAGCAAAGACTTGGTGACAGGCTGATTGATGAGGTCCCTCAGCATCCCCTCTCCCACTCCTGCAGGCTTTGGCCCAGGACCACCCTCAACCGCCTGAAGGATCTGTTTTTCTTTGTTGAGTCAGCACTAGTAAGTCAGGGCCAGGATCAGCTGGAGGTGGGGGAAGAGCCACAGGAAGCTGAAGGGAGAGGAGAGCCTAGCCATCCAAAGGAAGACATGCCGGGAACATCTGAGGGGAGAGGGTCCCTGAGCAGGAGGCTCCAGTGACAGAGCAGACCCTCTCTGACCTGCTGATATCATTGACCATTGGCTGTTGGTGGACACTTTTTTGTACCAAAGCACAAGAGGTTACCTAAATCAAATTCATAAGGCCCTAAACTCATGACGAGCACCATATGTGCAGAGTAGAACTTCACTGTGTGGGTTTTCAAGGTGTGACCTTTCAGAAGGGTTGCCATGAAAAGAAATTGATAGCCAGCTGGTTTAAAGCCCTAAACGATCACAGTCTTTTCCCTTTAGTGTTTCAACTCTGTCCTTCTAGACATTCAAAATGGAATCAGTGCTCCATGAATTCGGTAATGGAAGGTAAGAAAGCAATTGAGTACTGTTCTCAGATACACCTCACCAACAATTCAGCCATGTCCTTTTGCCAGATGACAGAGGATCAAAACAAGGGGCTGTGCATATTGATAGTGAGGGCAGGAGGAGACTTGAATAGAAGTAGGTAGAGGGACAGAAGTTAAGAGAAACCAACCTTCCATGAAGGAAATGGGAGGTGGTAAATCAATGATGTTTCTGCCTTGCTCATGGTGATGTAAGGCAGTGTGGGGATGTTGCCCCCAGAACAACAGACTTCACAGCATCCTGGTGTCATGTGGTTGGAGTGTACCTTGAGGTTGTCTCATCCAACTCTATCACTTTAAAAAGGAGATGGAGGTGAAACTATTAGTTTCTCTTTGTTCCGAAGAAAGAAGAGTGATGAAGATCGAAGACTCATGGAAAACAGTTGGTTCAATGGACTAATGGACCATGGGAACATCAGTCTCCATAACCCAGAGACCAGAAGCACTAGATGGTGCCCAACTACCACTAACAGCTGCTCTGAAAGAGATCACATTGGAAAGTCCTGGCTGGAGCGGAGAAAATGTGGAACAAAACTCAAAATCATAAAAAAGACCAGGCTTACTGATCAGAGACTGATGAGGCCCTGAGACAATGGTTCTTGGTCACCCTTCAGGTCTGGAACTAAACTTACCTCCATGACTTAATTTTTAGCCAAGAAACAGCTAGATATATTGGAGAGGGGGAAACAACAACACTAGGGAGGTGTGCATATCCTACAATGGTCAACCATTTGAAATCCAAAGGACAAAGTTCAGAAGGATTGGAAAAGAAAGAGGAATGGAAATGGGAAATACAGGGAGGAATTAGGATAGCTGATGTTACATGGAGGAGATTGTAATTATTAAGATGGAGCAAAGTGTATGATTTGTTGAATGTAAAACTGATGATCTTTTTTTGTAAACCTTCACTGAACTCACAATAGAATGCTAAAAACAAGCAAAAAACTAATGTTCTGCTCTGTAAACCTTCACTCAATTCATAATAAAAAGTGAAAAAACAAAATAAAACTCAAAATCATAAAGGACACCAGGCTTGCTGGTCAGATAGGGACTGGTAGAACCCCTGAAATGATGGTCCTTCGTTACCCTTCATTCAAGTCTAGAGCTGAACTCTCCACCATGCCTCAATTTTCATTCAAGCAACAGATAGATCTGTAAGGAGAACAAATGACACTAGTGAGGAACACACCCCTCAAACAATCAACAATTTACCAAAGGACAAAATTCTGAGGGGTTGGGAGAAAGCTAGGAATGGAAACAGGAAGCTTAGGGAGCAAGTGGGATCCTTGACGCTGTATTGAGGGCGATGCAGTCAGTGAGATGAGACAGAATCTGGATGAATTGTTGAAGGTAAAACTCATGACCTGCTTTGTAAACCTTCACTCAATTCACAATAAAAACAAAGCAGAAGAAGATGGAGATTCAGAGAAGATAATGTGTCTTATTCAATGTTAGATCATCACATGACAACTAGAGTCTAACTCCGAGCTCTTTCCATGACAGGAACTCAGGACCAAATTTGGAACAAGCCTTGAGGGGAGTTCATGGTTACTTTGGTCCCAATTTTGGGGACATTCATTACTGGTTAAGGTCTGAGAGATGTTGGGGGCTGTTGGTTCACTGTTTCTATTTTTCTAAAGGAATCTCCTTTCAGATCAGTAAAACTCTAGCCTTTTTCATTTCCAAGCACTGGGTCATGAAGAGAGAGGACCATGAAGAGTGAAAATGTCCCCTCAAAAAAGACTTGTGTTTCTGTCATGGAAGAAGGGAAATTATACAGAAGGACACAGGAAACTTTGTGCACTACATATGCTCTGGGCAATCTGCCTGTGTCCCATCAATGCCATTCTATAGAGGGAGTCAGACTTCCAATCTTGGAATTATTCTTGCCCCTTGCTTCATTTTTGTTGTTGTGAAGTGCTGTCGAGTCAATTCCAACTCATAGCGACCCTGTGTAGGGTTTCCAAGGAGCAGCTGGTGAGCTTGAACTGCCAACCTTGCAGTTCAAACAGCTTTGCAGTCTGGAGCATTCACCCACAGCGCCACACTAGGACTTCATTCTTAGGGGGCTGAAAAAGCCAGTGATGAGGTGCCGGGGTCTGCCCTCGACATAGTTGTCACGAGTGTTTGGTTCACGAGAAGGGGAGATCCAGCGGCGATAGGGATAGGGAAAGAATACACAGACAAACAGAAGAAGGGAGACAATGAGGCACCCCAAAGCCAGGGTGGATACATCACTGGTGGGCAGGCTTGGGAGTACAGGCATCATGGCCTCTGCAGGCAGCAACTCACTGCCCTGCAATCTTTACTGCATGCCTTCCAACCCGTAATGCACTGCAATCTTTACTCCATGCCTTCCAACCAGTAATGCACACCTGGGGAGGCCCGGGCCTCTGCTTTATTTAGGGGAGGAGTTTCACACCAAGCTGGGAGGGACTTAGGCAAGGTACAGCTAACATCAGTACTTTTCCAGACATTCAGGTAACTTTACATCATACTTCGCTGGTTCGAATCCCAGGCCAGCAACTTGGATTCTCAGGCCCAATTAACATATCTATAGCCCCTGAGGTCAGTTGGGGGAAGGTGAGAGTTCTGCAGGAGAAACCCAGGTGAATGGGCTGCACCTGGAAAAGGAGGATGGGTTCTTTGTCTATAGAACAAAGAACTGAGAAGTAGCTAAGATATTTTTAGTTAATCCTTTTGGAGAAAGGCTTGACCTTGCAACCTTTAGTCTTAGCTTTAGGAAAATATCACATTTATCTGTGGATTACCAAGAGATCCATGTATTAAATTAATACATGTAATAATATTAAGATGAAAACAATTTGCCATTAACTGCCAGTGGCCTCATTTGTTACACTTGGGCCTATAGGGCCTCGAACCTCTGACCAGTCTTACACGGTCCGCAACAATGAGGATTAGTAGGATAAAATGAACAACATTCTTTGGGACCAGGGGCTGCAAAGCTGAGTTAATGAAGCCACATCCCACCTGCAGACTTCCCCAGGAGGGGCCTTCTTCCCTGGCCACTGCTTCTTTGGTAAGGGACTTCCATCTACATATAAAAATCTCCTTGCAAGAGCAGGAAGCCTTTCTGATTTGCGGCACAGTTCTCACTCCGCAAGACAGTGGTTTTGGAGAGGAGTGTTCTGGAACCGACCTGCACCCTGGGGATGTTCTCCTTTGTGCATTGGGCAGTCACTCTGCTTCTCCACTTCTTCCTGCAAAAGTTCAGAGCACAGTACAAGTCATTTTCCTAACCCTACAAGAATAAGGCACTGGTAAATATACATCCTGCTTTCATAATGGAAGTCTGAGGACAGATCTAACCATCTGCAGCTGTCACAGAGTTTTAGCGTGGATGACAACTTGGAGATGTTCCCGTGTACCCCAGAGGTTCAGAGGCTGAGCTCAGGTGCCAGACGATTTACATTTCAGCACTAATTTTTCTCAGGATCTTTCTCTCCTTGGGCAGCTTTCCCAGGCCTCTGCTTCCTTAGTAAAATAAGGATAATAATAACCACCTAGCAGGGTTGTTGTAAGGATAAAGTGAGGTCATTGTTATAAAGTGCTTAGTCTGACACACAGTGAGAACTCAATTAATGTTTGTGTTTTCTATGGTTATCATTATACTTTTACAGACATGGAAACTGAGGCCGACAGAGGTTACATCGGTTTCTGAGAGTCACAAAACCAACCTAGTCGTGTGCAAACGTTTTCGCTGATTTAGACAGGGAGGCATATAGGCATCCAGACATGAGCCAGGCAGGGGAAGCTAGCTTAGGTTACAGTAATAACTCCGAAAGGTCAAGGCTTAAACCAGAAAATGTTCATTTCTTGTTAACATTCCGTGTCCATCTGTCATCATTGTCCTCATTCTCGTACCTAGGCAGGTAGGTTACTCACTAGCTCCTGCAACATTCAGTTGGAAGGGTTTCACATTTCATGGTTAAAGTCAGTCACATGACCACAGTGGAGTCTAACAGCATAGGTAAGCATGATCTTCTGACAGGGAGGCACTCACATATCAACAAAGAGTAATACAATTTATGACAATAAGCTACATAAACAAAGATGGTCTGTGTGTGAATGATTCTTTGCTATGAATCCATTGAAACACCTGGTATTAAAAACGATGAGGCCCTCTCACAGCATCCAAGAGCATTGATTGGTGCCCAGTCCCTGAAATAATTTCTTAAAATTCCAAGATTAAGGACAAGATCAAAACCTTCACTCGTTGGAAACCAGCCGTATAATCACTTAGCTCCTCCTTAGATGAAAACGCCTCCTTATACTAGAGTATTACAGAGGTTGCCTTCCTTCTTCCATTTCAAAGTGCTTCCTCCTGTATTAATTTCTCAGGGATACAGGAACAAAATACCACAAAGTATGTGGCTTTACACAACAGAAATGATTTTTTTCACAGTTCTGAAAGCTAGAAGTTAAAATCGTCAAGTTGACCTTATCATGCTCCCGCCAACATTTCTAGGGGAAGATTCTTTCTTTTCTCTCTGCTTGTGATGGTCCCACATGGTCCTTGGCCTGTAGATCCATCTCCACATGGCTGTCCTTCCTTTGTGTGTCTGTCACTGTGCCTCTTCTCTTTATAAGAACACTGCTCATAAGAATTAGAACCCAGGCTATTTAGTATGACCTCTTATTGACTTGACGGATAACATGCTTCCAAACAAGACCACTTTCTCAGGGACATGGGTTAGGACTTCAACAGATCTTTTGGAGATGCACAATTCAATCCACAACATCCCCATCCCCTCTTATTCCATGCCCTTTGTGATTCATTCCATTAGCCAACATTTAGTACTACCCATTGGTCTGGATGGTGAAACACAGAGGAGAAAGAGACACAGCCTCTGTCTTCTAGAAAGTAGGGGAAACTGCCCTTTACTGAGGGAAGACTAGCAGTAAAGTCAACAATACCGGTAAACGCTGATCTGGTCTGAGAGCTGTGGAACCACAAGGGACAGTCTCTAAATCTAAGCTGGAGGTGTCAGAAAAGCTCCAGATGGAAAAGTTGATGTCACTGGAACTTCATTCCTAAGCAGGGGTGGGAATTATGCAATTGGCTGAAGCTGTGGAATAATATTGGGGGATAAAAAGTGATGCCCTTTAAGCAATGAATGCTCAGGTTTCTTGGTATTTCTCATTTATTAGCAAGCATCTTTTCTACGCGTTGGGCATTGACTGACGCAGCCATGCCATTTGAGCTTAAGTAATTCGAAGTGGAGATTCTCAAAGGATGGGCCTGGAGTCACTCAAGGTGAATCTCTCAGGGAGCTTGTGCCCAATGTGGACTAGTGGGGCTCACCCAAGAGGCTCTAGGTGTGACACCCAGATACTAGCATTGTAAACAAGTGTCCTCAGATATTTTTATTAATTGCAATCTGAGGGTTATGATTTAAAAGTCACCCCTAATATTGATGCATGCAGAAGGGACCCAGACAAGACGGGATGAGTGTATTGAACAAAGAAATACATTAGAGTAAAAAGTATTTGTGCTAGTGACAGTCAGGGGCCAATGGCCTTTGAAATGTGGAGCAAAGGTTGGAGAACTTAGCACTTTTTTTCAAGGCTGTTGTTGACTTTAGTTCAAGACCATCTCTCCAAACCTGTGTTCTTACCCTAACATGTTCTTTTGTATTTAAAAAAAAAATCTGTGTTGACTTTTATCTCTTCCAATAGAACAATTTAATGGCAGAACCTAATAAGTGCTTTGTATACAACAGCCAATAGGAGGAAAGGTGATTAATGAATGATGAATAATGACATCTGTCTGTTGACTTAGGATTTACTAAACATTTAGATTGTCTCATTTGATCTTGACCCAATATTGTGGTGTGAGACATTCTTTTTTTTTTAAACTTTTTATTGTGAAGTGAGTGAAGGTTTACAGAGCAGATGATGAGTTTTACTTTGAGCAGATCATATACTTTATTTGATTGCAATCTCCTCCATGTACCATCAGTTAACAGTATTTACCTCTATTCACTCTAACACTTGCATTATTCCCTGTGTCTCCTACTACCTTCATCTTTTCTCTGACAACTTGCCTCATGTTGTATATTGCCTGCCCCATCACCCATGTTAACATGTGTCTACCCTCTTGCTGTTAGGTACGACCAAGTTGGTACTGACTCACAGTGACTTTATGCACAAAGGAACAAACCACTACCCAGTCCTGGGCCAACCTCATAATCATTTCTACGATTGTTTGAGCCCATTGCTGCTGCCACTGGGGTAATTCATCTATTTGGGGGGGGGGGGGCGGTCTTCCTCTTTTTTGCTGACCCTCCACTTTACCAAACATGGTATTCTTCCCCAGTGACTGGCACCTTCTCTCAATGTGTCTGAACTATGAGAGACGAAGTCAGGCTATCCTGGCTTCAAAGAAGCATTCTGGCTGTACTTCTTTCAATGCAGATTGGTTTGTTCTTTAAATATTCTCCTCCAACACCATAATTCAAATGCATCACTTCTTTTATGGTCTTCCTTATTCACTGTCCAACTTTCGCATGCATATGAGGTTGTTGAAAATACCATGGCTTGGGTCAGGTGCGCTTAAGTCCTCAAGCTGACATCTTTGCTCTTGAACACTTTAAAGAGGCCTTGTGCAGCAGATTGGCCGAATGCACTGTCATTTAGTTTCTTGACTGCTGTTTCCAGGAGTGTGGATAGTTGATTCTAGCAAAATGAAGTCTTTGACAACTTCAATCTTTTCTCCATTTATATGGATGTCGTTTATTGGTCCAGTGGTGAGGACTTTTGTTTTCTTCACGTTGAGTTGCAACCCATATCAAAGGCTGTGCTCTTTGACCTTCATCAGTAAGTATTTTAAGTCCTCTTCACTTTCAGAAAGCAAGACTGTATAATCAGCATATAGCAGGTTGTTAGTGAGTCTTCCTCTAATCCTGAGGCCATGTTTTTCTTCATAGAATCCAACTTCTTAGATTATGTGATCAGCATACAGGTTGAATATGTATGGTGAAAGAATATAACCCTGGCACACAGCTCTCCTAATTTTAAACTATTCAATGTTCCCTTGTTCTATTTGAACAGCTGCCTCTTGGTCTATGTATAGATTCCTCATGAGCACAATGAAGTGTTCTGGAATACTCATTTTCCGCAATGTTGTCCCTAGCTCGTCATGATCCACACCATTAAAAAAAACAAAAAAAGCTTTTGTATAGGTAATAAAGCACAGATAAACATCTTTCTGATATTCTCTGCCTTTAGCTAAGATCCATTGTTGTTGTTGTTGTTGTTAAGTGCCGTCGAGTCGGTTCCGATCCATAGTGACCCTGTACAGGGTTTCCAAGGCTGTAAATCTTTACAGGAGCAGAAAGCCTCATCTTTTTCCCACGGAGTGGCTGGTAGTTTCGAACTGCTGACCTTGTGGTTCGCAGCCCGATTCGTAACCACTACGCTACCAGAGCTCATCAGCAATGATATCCCACAATTCGCATCCTCATCTGACCCCGACTTGAACCTCTGGCAGTTCTCTGTCAATGTAGGCTTGCAGCTCTTTTTGGATTATTTTTAGCAACATTTTACTTGTATGAGATATTAATGATATTGTCCAATAACTTTCGCATTCCTTTGGGTCACCTCTCTTTGAAACGGGCACAGATTTGAATCTTTTCCAGTCAGTTGGTCAGGTAGTTGTCTTCCAAATTTCTTGACACAGATGAGTTAGTGCTTCCAGTGCTGCATCAGTTTATTGAAAAGTTTCAATTTGTATTCCATCAATTCCCAGAACCTTGCTCTTTGCCAACGCCTTTAGTGCACCTTGGACTTCTTCCTTCAGTATCATTGGTTTTTATCATATGCTACCTCTTGAAATGGTTGAATATGGACCATTTCTTTTTGGTATAGTAACTCTGTATTCCTTCCATCTTCTTTTTATGTTTTCTGAATCATTCAATATTTTACCCATAGAATCCTTTAATATTGCAAGGCAAGGCTTGAATTTTTTCTTCAGTTCCCTCAGCTTGAGTAATGCTGAGTGTGTTCTCTTTTGGGTTTCTAACTCCGGGTCTTTGCACATTTAGCTATAATATTTGACACTGTCTTCTCAAGCTGCTCTTTTAAATTTTCTCTTCAGCTCTTTTACCTCCTCATTTCTTCCATTTGCATTAACATCACTAGCTGGAGAACAAGTTTCAGAGTCTCTTCTGACATCTATTTTTTTTCTTTTCTTTATTTCTTGTCTTCTTAATGACCTTTTGCTTTCTTCCTGTGTGATGTTCTTGATGTCACACCATAACCCTTCTGGTCTTTGGTCATTAGTGTCTAATGCATCAAATCTGTTCTTGAGATGACCTCTAAGTTCAGGAGGAACATATTAAGATCATATTTTGGCTATTGGGGACTTGTTTTAATTTTCTTCAGCTTCAGCCTGAATTTACATATGGCCAGGTAATGGTCTCCTGTTCCACAGTCTGCCATTGGCCTTGTTTTAGCTGAGATATGGAGCTTTTCCACCATCTCGTTCCACAGATATAGTAAACTTGATTTCTGTGTATTCCATCTGGTGTGGCCCATGTGTACAGTCATGTTTTATTTTGTTTAAAAAAGGTATTTGCAATGAAGAAGTCATTGGTCTTCCAAAATTCTATTATGTGATCTCTAGCATCATTTCTATCACCAAGGCCATA
>NW_006408628.1:5527543-5529441 GCF_000296735.1 Chrysochloris asiatica
GCGCATGGATATTTTCCTATCACAGACAGCACTGTACTTCAAGAGAGATCATTTTGATGATGAATATGACACCATTCCTCTTCAGTTCATCATTCCCAGTATGGTAAACCACATGACTGTCAGATTCAAAATGGCAAAATGCCAGTCCATTTCAGCTTGCTAATGCCTGGGATATTGATGTTTATGTATGTCATTTAATTTTTGTCAATTTCCAGTTTTCCTAGATTCATACTAGTAATTCCATGTTCCTGTTATTAATAAATGCTTACAGCTGTTTCTCTTCATTTTGAGTTCTGCCCCATTATTAGCAAGTGAAGGTCCCAAAGGCTTTACTCCATTTGTGTCATTATGGTGAACTCTACTTTGAGGAGGTAGCTCTTCCCCAGTTATACTTTGAGTGCCTTCCAGCTGGAGGGGCTCATCTTCTGACACTATATCTGACAAGATTTTGATGCTCTTCATCATGTTTCAATAGTCAGTATTCTGGTGCTATCTGATAGTGTTCCACTGATATTCATAACGTTTTCAGTGTCTAAATATTTGGAAGTAATCTGTTTCTCCTTCTTCCTTTATCCAGAAGCTCACCTGAAACCTGCCTACCATGGTTGACTCTTCTGGTATTTAAAATACTTGTGGCATAGCTTCCAGAATCACAGAAACAGGCAGTCCACTACAGTATGACAAACAGACAGAAAAGTGGTGGTCTACACTCTAGTCCGTGAATAATCCCCCTCCCAGAACCATCACAGAATGTTTCATTTGTCAAGAAAACCTTTTTCTAACTTTTTATAAGAATGGTCTCATACAATATTTGGCCTTTTGTGGTTGACTAATTTCACTCAACCTAATGTCAGGTTCAATCATGTTGTGAGATGTTGATTCTTCAGCGCTGCGAGATGTTCCATTGTGTATGTAACAAAGTTTGCTTAATCATTCTTCTGTTGATGGGTGTTAGGCTGTCTCCATTTTTTCAGTGGGTCTCTTGTAGACAGCACATTGGAGGATCCTGTTTTCCTATCCATTTTGCTACTCTCTGTCTCTTGACTAGTGCATTTAATCCATTTACATACAATGTTATTATCAATAGATATGAATTGGTTGCTGTCACTTTGCTATGTGCTTTTTTGTGGTGCTGTTGATTTCTTTGTTCCAGATAATTTTCTCTCCTGAGTTCATTTTGTTTGTGGGTTTCCTTTTCCTTTTAATTTCTGTTGAGTTAATGTTTACGAAATCTTGTTGATTTTCTTCTTTTATTTTGATGTTTGTATTACATTTATTCGAGATTGTTGTTGTGTTAAGTGCCATTGAGTCAGTTCCAACCCATAGCGACCCTGTATAGAGTTTCCAAGGAGCAACTGGTGAATTACCCTGTATTTATTCATTTCTTTGTGCATTTAAAACAGTCTGTTTTATCTTGACATCTACTTAACTTATTCACTATCTGGAAGTTCTGTATCTAAGTTATTCCCTGTTTTTGCTACTTATTGACTTCATTATAAATTGATGTCTCTGGTTCCCTATTTTCAGTTTTGTAGGTTCATTTTACTTTAAATACTTCTATATCTGGTAGCGTAATGGTTATGAGTTAGGTTGCTAACTTCAAAATCAGCCGTTTAAAACTACAGCTGTTCCACAGGAGAAAGATGAACTTTCTTCTACCGTAAAGACTTACAGCCTCAGAAAACCCATACAGTGTCACTATGAGTTGGATCTGACTCCACAGCACACCAATACCACTATATCCAGATTGTAGGTAATTTTTCATATTTCCCAAACTACTCTCAGGATACTTTCCTTGTCTTTGGTTTTAGAAAGTTTGATTATGATATTTCTTTGTGATCTTTTTTTGGAATCTATCCTGTTTGGGGTTCGTTCGGCTTCTTGAATGCTTATTTTCT